>NC_092107.1:18020569-18320569 GCF_045679555.1 Salvelinus alpinus
TTGTACATGCAGGTAGTAGATAATAAACAGCGAGTAGCAGCAGTGTAAAAACAACGGGGGGGGGGGGGGTTATAGACTGTATTATGGCTTCGGGGTATAAGCTGTTAAGGGGCTTTTTGGACCTAGACTTTACGCTCCGGTACCGCTTACTGTGCAGTAGCAGAGAGAACAGTCTATGACTTGGGTGACTGGAGTCCTTGACAAGTTTCTGGGCCTTCCTCTGAGTTTCTGGGCCTTCCTCTGAGTTTCTGGGCCTTCCTCTGAGTGGTCACATAATGTGTCAGCTAAATCATCCTGCTCATGTACATCACTGACTGCACTGACTCACAGTTCAGACTTCGACAATATATAAGGGGGAATTATATGAAATATTGAAGAGAGATTTTCGGAAAGAGGTTCAAAGTGGTTTTAGGAAATACATTCAGCAATGTAAAATGACATCTGGCCAACTACTGCAATTATGGCATGCTCATGTAATGGGATATTAAGAATAGAATGCATTGGATTCCTAATGTTTAATCACACATTTGGCCAAAACAATTCTCACAATTTTCTCAGTTCCATTGCTAAATATTCAACTGATTTCCAAGAACTGCTCATAAAGGGAAGTTGCAATGGACACATTGGGATTACAATAAGAGGCTACTGTAGCTTTCGCCACTCGCCTTACTTACCTGTGTATCCTGTTAAAAGCTGGGGGATCACTCATCTAGTGGAGCAGGATTACAAAAGCACTGCTGGTGCGATACTGACACACACAGACACACTGATCTTGACAACCAAAACAAACTCCAAATGCATCCAACAAGTTCGTAGAGTCACAAGCTTGACGTGGTCATTGTGTGCTGTGAATATGGGACCAAATACTAAAGCTTTGACTACTTTAATACATAAGTGAATTTGTCCAAATACTTTATAAAATATAAAAACGTATTCAAATAACGGGACTAGATACATTGTAAAGATGACGCTGGGAGTCAGGAGGCGAGTTTAATAATAAAGAACATAGCGCTATACTAAACAAGAGAAACATCTGGACATGAACACAGAACTAATACTGCATGAGGAGTGAGGCTAGGGAGTGCTAGATAAAGGGGGAAGTAATCAGGATAGTGATGAAGTCCAGGTGTGCCTCATGATGGTATGCAAGTGTACGTAATGAGGGTTACCAGGTGTGCGTAATGTTGGGTTTCCAGGACCAATGGCGATCTGCCTGCTTCTTCTGGCGGCGGATGGCACACTGGATCCTCACGTGGGCATAGTTCCAAACCTCTTCTGCACACCTGAACCAATCATCCACCACAGGAGCTTCGGTCTGGCTCGGGGTCCACAGAGCCAGGGCTGATTGATAACTTAGAACACATTGGAAGGGAGTCAGCCCGGTGGAAGAGTGACAAAATAAATTCTGGGTGAACTCCGCCCATGGAATGAATCTGGCCACTCCCCCTGCCGGTCCTGACAGTGACTCCTTAGGAACCTCCCCAGCTCCTAGTTCATCCTCTCCACCTGCCCGTTCGACTGAGGCCGGTATCCGGAAGTGAAGCTGACCGTGACCCCCAGCTTCTCCATGAAAGCTTTTCATACCTGTGACATGAATTGGGGGCACTCAGCAGGGTAGGTAGCAGGCGCGGGTTCCCTCTCCAGAGCCTGGCAGATATCCACATCTACATCCCAAAATACGGGACCAACGATATGGGAGGACGGAGTGGTGGGTTGGAGGGCACTCACAGGACTGGAGACGTTGCCCCTCCTGGCCGCAATAGGGACACAGTCCCAGCTGCCTCCGGCGACGTTGCTCTGCCATGGACAGGTGTGACCCTTATCTCCAAAGGTTCAGGCTCTGCCTTAGGACGGCCAAAGGAGGAGGGTGCGGCGAGATGAGGGCGTCAGCACTCCGAAGAAGTTTGTCCAGGCAGATGGCCATGGCGATGAGCGAGTCCAGGGAAAGGTTGTTGTCCAGACACGCCTACTCCATCTGGACCTCCTCGCGCAGTCCTATCCGGAATAGGGTGCGGCGCACCGGCTCATTCCATCCACTGGAGGCTGCCACAGTCTGGAAGGCGAGGGTGTAATCAAGAAGCAGCCTGGGCACCCTGCCAGAGTTGGAGTAGTTGCTCACCTCCCGCACTGCCCTGCGTTGAATGGTCGAAGACCGCCCTGAAAGGAGCCATGAACCCCTCGTTGGAACCCAGCTCTTCCTCTCCTCTTTTCCAGACGGCTGTGATCCACTCCAACGCCTGCCCAGTCAGCAGGGAAATGACCGTGGCAACCATGGACCTCTCAGTGGTGGGGGCGAAATAAAGGGAGCACTGGAGTAGGAAGCCACAGCATTTGGAAGGAGTCCCGTCATACTTGTCCGGGAGGGACAGTTGGGCATCACGGACTGCTGGGTAGGATGGGGGACTGGCTCGCTGGGACAACTCGTGGTAGAAGGTCCTCCGCTATTTGAAGGTGAATCCTCTCGTGTGGTGTCGAGGCGGTGGAGGACACGGAGGACCTCATCCATAGTCGCACCCAGTTGCGCCAGCTGATCGTGGTGTTGGCTGAGTAGGTGTCTCGGTTCGTCGATCGTCTGGAAGATTTCTCGTCTGCTGCTTCCACATTGAGGCAGTATTCTGTAAAGATGACACGGAGTCAAGAAGGGGGTGGTGAGTTTAATAATAAAAACAGTGCGATACAAAACAAGAGCAACATCTGGACATGAACACAGAACTAATAATGCCTGAAGAGTGATGCTAGGGAGTGCTAGGTAAAGGGGGAGTAATCAGGATAGTGATGAAGTCCAGGTGTGCCTCATGATGGTGCGCAGGTGTGTGTAATTATCAGGTATGAAGGGAAGACCCAGACAACATTGAATAAATAATGCTTTAATGTTCCAACAGAGGCAAGTAGTAGACAGGTCAAGGCAGGCAGAGGTCGGTAATCCAGAAGGGGGCAGAGTTACAGGTCGGCAGGCAGGCTCAAGGACAGGCAGAGAGTCAGGACAGGCAAGGGTCAAAACCGGGAGGGCAAGAAAAGAGAGACTAGAAAAAGCAGGAGCTGAGAAACAAAAACCTGGTTGACCCGAACAAACAAGATGAACTGGCAACAGACAGACAGAGAACACAGGTATAAATACACAGGGGATAATGGGGAAGATGGGCGACACAATCACAAGGACAAGGGAAACTGATCAGGATGTGAAAGTAATGAGGGTTGCCAGGTGCACGTAATGATTGGTTACCAGGACCGGTGGTTAGTCAACCTGCAACATCTAGTGCCAGAGCAAGAGTAGACATACATAAAGTGTATTTATGAAAATAACCTCAAATTAAAGGTGACATTCTGTACTGTCACCTCATCTGAAACATTTGATCTCATATCCAAATGTACACTTTTTAGCTTCACTGTCCAAATAAATACAGAGGGGAGTGTATGTGTAGGTTACTTACTCATTCACTTCCTTATCTGACCACCAGCGGGTCCCATCCCCAACCTAAACCCATAACTCAACCTATAACAGGCTCTATAGATAGCTGGATCAGCTATCTGTCCAGCGTGCTGCTATGAAACGCTGACAGGCTCATCATCCATATTGTACATTCGTTCATACAGTACTAATCTAAGATCCCTCGCAGGTTGGAGATTAACTAGATGCATTAAGAGAGAGAGAGAGAGAGAGAGAGAGCGAGAGAGAGAGAGAGAGAGGGAGAGAGAGAGAGAGAGAGGGAGAGAGAGAGACAAGGGAGGAGTGATCATGCAGAGGGATAATGCAACAGAAATAGATACAGGCCAATAGCATCACAATGCAAACACTGCCCAGGGACAGGAGCGAAAGAGGGGGAGAAAGACAGAGAAGGAGATAGAGAGGGCACCATACAGCCACATACACTGCACATAAAGACATTGAGACAAATGCTAGGAATCCAGAAACCACGCCAACAAGCCAGGTTTACAAAGACAAGGATGGCCACAGCGATTTCTGCCCGTATCTAGTGAAGCCCACCTAACCTCTGAAGCCCACCTAAACACTACTCTACAGACCAGAGTCGACACATTTTCCACCTGCTCAGCGTGTCCAGCTAAACTCACTCCCCTAGACCTGCTGCGTGGGAGACAGACTGGGAGAAGGAGGAGAGAGGGGAAGAGGAAGACCAGCGGCAGGTCAGGAAAGAGACTCGAGCGGCGCCTCCGAGGAGCCATGAGGACGGCCAGGCGGGCCAGCACCGTGGAGGTGCCCTCGTTCCTCCGCCAGCTAGCCAAGGAGACAGAGAAGATGGTCACCTTCTTCTTTAAGGGAGGGCAGAGAGATGTCCAGGAGGGGAGCGAAGAGGACTTCAGTGATGAGGATAACGGGCCAAGCGTCTACCTGGACCGGCCCATCGTGGAGAAACACGCGACCGAGGGGGGGTCTCAGTGGGGGTTGAGCTATGCAACGGCCAGCATGCAGGGCTGGAGGGCGCAGATGGAGGACGCCCACGCCTGCATGCCGGAGATGGGAGGGGAGCTGGCGGAGTGGGGCTACTATGCAGTGTTTGATGGACACGCTGGCAACACGGTGGCACAGTACTGCTCCCGCAACCTGCTGCAACACATCCTCGCTACAGGTACCAAATTGGGCCGCGCACTTTGACCAACTGATTTATAATCATTGTAGGCAGTCTAGTTTATTTTCACTTGGAAGGAATATGTGGGCAAGTAGGGAAGCATTTTACAACACCTGTTTCCGGTGTGTGTTCCACAGACATAGCTACAGACAGATATTGTTTGATAGATCAATGAACTACTTCTTTGTCTTAGGCATGGGTGTCTTCCATTGGAGCAATGACAACCTGTGCAGTAGGCTTTGTGTATGGTGTTCTTGATCTAAAGTTGTAACTTGAACACCAAAGACAATATCACTCTTGGTTTTATGTATCATTCCTAAACATTAACATGGTAGCACAACATGGCTGACAGCTGTTGTTGTTGAAAACCTCTTGATCCTTGTTCTTGGCCCGAAGTATGAGATACTAAATCTGACACTTGTGCCTACAGTGTCTGCTATTTAACTCAAGACAAACTTTAATCCTAACCTACAATGCTTGAGTTAATCAATTAATACCACAAGCAAGACAGACTGACAGTGACCTCAGAGGACTACAACATCGTGACCTGAGCTCTGAGATTTGGGCACTGTCAGGGCACCAACAGTGGGCATTTGTCCCTTGGAACCAAGCTAGCAAGGCTGGGGGTCAAATAATTGTATTGTAACTATGTGTAGTTACCCTGTAGTTGGCCCCACTGTAGTTAACTTCTGTGTGTCGATTTTAGGCAGAGCGACCTGATATGAATTAGAACCAAATTATGTGTATTTGTCACCTATAGACCAGGTCGTTAACCCGTATTGATCTCTCCTGCCTCCAGGGCGCATAAAGGCAGAGGAGGACCCTGAGGACGTGAAGGAGGGAATCGTCGAGGGCTTCCTGGCCATTGACAGCCACATGCACACGCTGACGCGCGAGGAATGCTGGGAGCGCAGCGGCTCCACGGCGGCCGCCGTCATGCTCTCGCCGCAGTACGTCTACTTCGTCAACTGTGGCGACTCGCGGACGCTCCTCTGCCGTGACGGCCACGTCATCTTCTACACGGAGGACCACAAGCCCGTCAACCCCAGGGAGAAGGAGCGAATACAGAACGCAGGCGGCTCGGTGACCCAGCATAGGGTGAACGGCTCCCTGGCCATGTCCAGGTCCCTGGGAGACTTTGACTTTAAGGAGGTGGGGTGGAGGTCCCAGACTGAGCAGCTGGTTTCCCCAGAGCCAGAGGTGTATGAGCTGGAGAGGTCCCCGCAAGACGAGTTCCTCATAGTGGCTTGTGACGGCGTGTGGGACGCCATCGGCAACGAGGATCTGTGTGCGTTCGTCCGCAGCCGCCTGCAGGTGTGCAATGACCTGAGGGAGATCTGCAACCAGGTCATTGACCTCTGCCTCTATAAGGTCAGTGTGTAAATGATCAGATCACATTACGTGCAGAATCACAATTATCCTAAACCTCTGCCTCCTCTATATGGGTACATATGCAGGACCAGAGTATAAACTTGAAAAAGGGTACAATCACACTCACTAATTGCCAAAGTGAGTAAATTGCAATGATAACTGGACATTGTATGGAAAGTCAGAAGGTGCCGGGGCTGAGAGGGTTTAGAGGACTTTGGCAGTATCTTCGGGCAATGATATCATCCCAAGGTCTTGGCTGTCCTCTCCCCTCCTGTTGTCTTGGAGACTTATACTCAATGTTCAGATCAGTCAGAGGATTTAACAGCAGGACACAGCCAGGTCGGTACAGCCAGGTGACTTACACTGCACTGCAAGGAGTCTGCTCCATAGCCAATGGCCATTTTCTAAATACAGGATAAATGTTTTTTTGTTTTTTTATCAGGGTGTCATACTGAGACCAAGGTCTATTTTACAGATGAGCCCTGAATTACATACATTACAGAAAATACACGCATCAAAATATAAATGCAAAATGCATGAAGAAAGAGAAACACGGTCATAAAAAACAAACACATTCATCAGTAATAAGATCCTACATCAGCTTTATGAATTTCCCTAGAGGCACCCAAAAATCTAATTTAAGGAAATTTTGAAGATTCTTCCACAAACAAGGTGCAAGAAAACTAAAAGCTGATTTACCTAACTCAGTATAGACCAAAGGAATTTCCAGAGTTAGCCATCCCTGAGACCAGATGTGGTAACTCGTATGTCTAAAGTTTAGTAAAGATGATAACCTCTTTGGGCTAGGGGGCAGTATTTTGATGTCCGGATGAAAAGTGTGCCCAAAGTAAACTGCCTGTCACTCAGGCCCAGAAGCTATGATATGCATATAATTGGTAGATTTGGATAGAAAACACTCTAGAGTTTCTAAAACTGTTAAATTAATGTCGGTGAGTATAACAGAACTGATATGGCAGGCGAAACCACAAGGACAAAGCATCCCAAAAAAAAAAGATTCAGCCTTCCACTGATTTCAATGGCTGTCACTTTTATTACAAGGCGAAATCCTCCCAAATTGCAGTTCCTAGGGCTTCCACTAGATGTCAACAGTCTTTAGAAAGAGTTTCATGCTGGTTTTTTGAAAAAATTGTAGTTTTTCTAGGTGGCTCCCATTTTGTCTGTAGTGTTTTCCATGCGCATGGACAAGAGCGAGTTCTTTTTGTTTATCTCCGGTAAAGACAATAACGATTCTCCGTCTTAAATTTGATCGTTTATTTACATATTAGGGCACCTAAGGTTTGATTATAAACGTTGTTTGACTTGTTTGGAAAAGTTTATTAGTAATGTTTGGGATTCATTTTGTATGCATTTTGATGGAGGGAAACCGGTGGATTATTGACTGAAGCGCGCCAGCTAAACTGAATTTTTATGGATATAAAGAAGGACTTTATCGAACAAAAGGACCATTTGTAATGTAGCTGGGACCTTTTGGAGTGCCAACAGAAGAAGATCTTCAAAGGTAAGGCATATATTATATCGCTATTTCTGACTTTCGTGTCGCAACTGCCTGGTTGAAATATGGGCTTCATGTTTTTGTATGCGGGGCGCTGTCCTAATCGCATGGTAAGCTTTCGCTGTAAAGCCTTTTTGATATCTGACACCGCGGCTGGATTAACAAGAAGTTAAGCTTTATTTTGATGTACTACCCTTGTATTTATATGAATGTTAAATATTTTTATTTCTGTAGTTTGAATTTGGCGCTCTGCAATTTCACCGGATGTTGTCAAATCCCGCTAAAGGGATTTGATCCCTACTAACTCATCAATATTATTTTTAAATGACAGCCTTTCATCTATCCAGATGCCCAGATATTTATAAGCAGGGTCATGACCAAGATGGACACCATTACATATTCTAAAATCATCAGACTTATTTTATGCACTCTATACTCTTAGAAAAAAAGGATTGCAAAAGGGTTCTTCGGCTGTCCCCATAGGATAACCCTTTTTGGTTCCAGGTAGAACCTTTTTTGGTTCCTGGAAGAACTAAAGCTGCTGCGGTGACCGTATTACCACCACACCGGAGGTCACGAGTCATGAAGGCAGTCAAATTCAACATGACCGTTTAGTCATGGTAATTAGGCTTCTCCAAGCTCTGATGCTGCTGATGGTCATTAGTAGCCTACCAAACTTGCTAACTGCCTGGTACTCAGCACTCTATTGTTCCTCTAATCACTCTGACATCAATGCAAATTGAAATCGAAAATCTAATCAAACACTTCATGAGAGCCCATGAGCTCATGTTGAACAATATTTCTAAAGGCTATGCAATTGCACGAGAAAACAGAGTGATTGCCTCTAAAAAGAGGAGGATTCCATCAGATTTCTATAGGCTAGGCCTACTATATTTACTTCTCAACTTCCCTAATATTGAGCACATTGCTTATCTTTACAACAGGAGTATAGCCTACTTGGCTGGCATGAAAATGAACCAAGGGGAAAGCATCCTCCATTTGCTATTTAAGTGCATAGATGACATGTATTTTTCCCCCTGCCCCTGTTTCGAGACAGGTGCATGATAATGGTCCATTCTAAATAAAAAATGTCACACATATTATTTAGTATATGTAAAGAAAATTAAATCAAGAATACTCTGATGGGTAACAATATTAGCCTCTCACTTCTGAATTATATATTTTCACCCAGCGTAAGGCAAGAAACAATGCCTTTTTTTGCGACTTTTTCAAATCATAGTCACACACCTCATGTAGCCTAGCCCAAATGCCTATATGCCTTGATAAGGTTTGTATCACAACTAGTGGCCAAATAACTTCTTAAAATTAAGCACATTAATACGCTTTACGAGGGGTAAAGAGCCTAACTGGCATGCATAAGCAGCGCGTGCGTTTCAAGTTTGGGGAAGATCATTTTCACCATAAAAATACACCTTTACAATAAAAGCATTACATGCATAATCACATTTGCGGTCACTTTTGATAATGGTGTTTTCCCACTAATGGAACATTTGTGCTTATAGCCTACTGCCATGTGTGACATTTACCTAGAGTGTGCAAAGCTATCATCAAGGCAAAGGGTGGCTATTTGAAGAATCTCAAATATAAAATATATTTTGATTTGTTGAACACTTTTTTGGTTACTACATGATTCCGTATGTTTTATTTCATCGTCTTGATGTCTTCACTATTATTCTACAATGTAAAAAATAATACAAATAAAGAAAAACCCTTGAATGAGTAGGTGTTATAAAACTTTTGACCGGTAGTGAAGGAGTACCTATTTATTAGGTTAACCGCAGAATAGCTGCATATGCGCACTCCCTCAAATTGTTTGGAGAAAATATACTTTCTATTTAATTCAGCTTTGTTCAATTGTATTCTTCATACTATAAAATAATATAAAATAATGCCACGGAATTCTAAGAAAATCTTGTCTGCTAAATGAACTAGTGTAGCCCACAGCCGTTTGGCATAGCCATATCAGGACCTAACATAAGGACAATTCAGAGTATGCTATTCTGTTATTCTTAAATAGACTACATTTTCTTCATAGCATGTTTCTTTAGACCTGTCTAAAATAAATAATGGATTTATTGTGAAGGCGTAGGCTATGTTAAATGGATTTATTAGACTTTTTAAAATGTAGATGTTCCAAAGGTCTGCATTAGTGGCTCGTGGAAGCCAGGAGATGCTAAATGTGTTTATGTTCATTAACGGTCAATTACCGTGACACCGACAGTTATTTGCTTGGCAATCACCGCTTGACAACATTTTGTGACCTCCACAGCCCTAGGTAGAACTATTTTGGGTTTCATGTAGAACCCTCTGTGTAAAAGGTTCTACATGGAACTTAAAAGTGTTCTACCTGGAACCAAAACGGGGTTTTCAAAGGGATCTCCTATGGGGACAGCTGAAGAACCCTTTACACAGATAGCACCTTTTTTTCTAAGAGTGTAGAGAACAATATATACTTCGTTTTACCTGCATTGAATACACATTTTTAGGTCAATAACGTTTTTCTGTAATACAATGAAGGCAGACTGTAGTTCAGATAGAGCCTGGTCAACCGTGGCGGCAATAGCATACACAACAGTATCATCGGCATACAGTGCGGGTTAAACTTTTGTTACAGACAAGTCGATATTGTTAACGTACACAGTAAAAAATACAGGACCCAGAACCTACCCCTGCGGGACACCTTTCGTAATATCCAGAAAACCTGATTTAACACCATCAGTAGATACACATTGAGTTCTATCGGTCAAGTAATTTTTAAACCAGTTACGTGCAGCCTGGTCTAGGCCAATTGAGGAAAACCTCAGAGTTAGCAGTGAGTGATCAACAGTATCAAAAGCCTTTGACAGGTCAATGAAGAGGGCAGCACAATGTTGCCTTTTATCCATACAGTTAACCACATCATTTATAACTTGAGATGCAGCGGAGATAATGCTATGACCTGGTCTAAAACTAATGTACATAATAGAATATATTTCAAAGATAAGAAAGAACAGAATGAATCAAGGATTCTAATGTGTTAGCTAGGCAAGAAAGTTTAGAAATAGGGTCAGAATTATTTAGGCCACAAGGGTCACCACCTTTGTGAAGGGGGAGTACATGATGGCAGTCAGCACTGGACAGGGTGTGTGTTGAAGGGCCTACATAATTACATACCTAATGTACCAAGCATCATGTAAGCAGTTATCTTATTCAGGTCCGCTTATGCTGGTTAGGAATTACAATGGTACGTCTTAACACTGGCACGACCTGCACCTGTCCTCTAAATAGCAGGATTATGAAAGGGAGCTATACAGAGAGGGAGAGAAGGACAGAGGTGAGGGCAACACAGTGAAGGATTATGGGTGAGTGTGTGTTAGCTAGGCCTATTAACCTGGCCATGAAGAGCGTCACTTTACCAATGGCAACAGAACAGGCTTGTCTCATTTGAATCTGTACTTAAGCTAGATGGGTTATGTTGTAGCACACAGTGCACCTAACTTCTCAGCTATGTGACATGAGATCACAATGACCAATTAGTACCCATAGAGATCCTATTAAATTACTAGAAGGCCTATGTCATGATCCCTCAAAGTTTCAGAATGGGGTGGAAATGGCAGCCATCTTGGTCAGGGAGAAATCCCCAACCAAATTGGAATGAATGACAGTAAAGGCAAAGGTGATGCATTTCCTGCTTTTACTTATGCAGGAATATAAAAGTAAGGCATGTGATGTATCAGAAATTGTGTCGTAGAATTATAGTGAAGCTAAAATATTGTCATATAACAATGAATACAGTTTATACAGTTTTATAAATACAGGTTTATTAATAGCCTCTAAAATATATGTAAAAAGACAAATGTCCCAGATTTAGGAGGTGCTATTATATGATACAAGATCAGTACTTCTTGCATTTACTCATCAACTGATTTGAACCAGTGTATGGCTGTGGATTGACAGCATTGTTTGAATGGAATTTTGGCATATTAATTAATGGAATCACTCCTGTAAAACTGGCTTGCTAGCTAGCTAACACAAATACAGTGCAGAGAAATGATTCACATTCATTGTTTTACACAATATCTTATCACAGCACTGGCAAACCATGGCTGAATTTTCGGACGATCATTACATTTTAGCCATTTAGTATGCATAGTGACTTAAAGGAGAAGCTTCATATGAAGATTCATGTCCATTCTGGTATACTAATTCCTAATTCTACATCCCATTGTTCCATTGTGACCTGTTTCCAAAATTCACATTTCTGCTTTCTGTCAGTACACAATTATGACAGCACAATATCCTTCCGCCTGTAGTGTCATGTGAAAATCTTCCCAGGTGAGTCACTCCCTGTTCTTCCCAGAAGACACTCTGAGACTTCATAGTCCTGCTCTCCATTGTGATGTCATAATGACACTTGTTTTCTTCGCTGTTTACGTTATCATTAAGCAAGCAAAGAATATTCCTCATCATCGTATTATTCCTCAAGTAAACTTCAATATCAATAACGGCAGCTTTATGTTAGCATTCTCAATGTTAGCTTCTCAACGTTTGGGGTAACAAAGGACATTATTGAAATGAATCATACGCCAACAAACAATGTTTCCTATTCATATAAAATATTGACTGATGCTGCTGTTACAAGAGCTCATAGAATTGTGCCTCTATCAAGCAAAGGCATCATTCCTGCACTCCCTCTTTGTCGCCTCCTACAGGGTAGTTTGGATAACATGAGCATCATCATCGTGACCTTCCCTGGCGCACCCCAGGTGTCACAAGAGGCCCTACAACAAGAGGCCGAGCTAGAGACACTCCTCGAGGCCAAAGTGGAAGGTAGGTCTTTCGATGGGCTTTTGATTTGCGATTAAGGTTACTATGCAGCTGTAAACCATCTTGGCTTGATCTCACTCACAATAGGCTTTCATATTAATATGACATCACATCAAAATTAAACTTGATAACAATAACAAAAACTCTGAGACAATGGCAGCTTAATTCTCTCCTCTGAGGACAGTGACCGATCATTACATAACTCACTCCCTTTCTCTCTATCTGTGTGTAGAGATTGTAAATTTGCTAAGGTCGCAGGACAAGGACCCTGACCTGCTGTATGTGATGAAGTTTCTGGTCTCTGAGGACATACCTGGCCTGCCACCAGGGGGAGGAGTCACCAGCAAGTAAGTCACTCACTCACAACTCATCATTCAGAGTTCACAAAGCGACAGAGGCCTACATGTGTGTGAATGAATAGGAGTATGGTCCCGTGTGGCTCAGTTGGTAGAGCATGGCGCTTGCAACGCCAGGGTTGTGGGTTCATTCCCCACGGGGGGACCAGGATGAATATGTATGAACTTTCCAAATTGTAAGTCGCTCTGGATAAGAGCGTCAGCTAAATGACTTAAATGTAAATGAGTAATTTGTAATATGAAATGTTCATAATTTGTCATAACTCGTTCTCTTTTTCCTTTGCAGAAGAGACTGTGTCATCTCTGCGTATCAGAAGTTTGTAACGCCCTCCAGATCTCTGGAACCAATGGTAGGAGACGACCAAACATAGGTCACACACTCTTGCACCATGTCTCGCTAAACACATCAGTGCAAACTGGACTACAAAGTAACTAAGTTACTGTTTTTCACTGACACATCATTGACTTGTCGCATTCCAGGACATCGGAGAATTTGAAAAGTCCAACTAGTCGTTTCCATGTAAATGTATTCTTTAGCCTCACGTATCCATGGTGACCAATTCCAACTGGGGACTCTTTTCATCTGAGGAATCAGCCAATGGCTAAATAAAGAAATATGGTGGGAGGTGGTTTGACCTGGGCCTGCCCTTAGCCAATCATCTCTTCTCTGTTCCTCATGTACACTGTCTATCAACAAGTCTACTGTATCTTTAGAAAATATCAAATAGTTGGCATTTTCCAGTAAGGGAAGAATTACACACGATTCGACAGCACAATAGATTACTATGAGAATTGGGGCAATAAATGAATGAAATAAAATTACATTCTGTGAACAATTTTGTCCTGTTGTTTTTGATGGAGCGGAGTGAGTTATTACTCCTAAAATGTTTGATTACCACCCAATTACAGCCTTCAGACTGATAGATACAGCACTACAGGGTTAGACTAAGGACCAAGGGAGAAGAAGACAACACAGGTCCATAACCAACCATTGATGTCGTTCCACAACTGTCTTTTGGCCAGTTGTATGTATCTTAACCAGGGGTGTCAAACTCATTCCATGGAGAGCCTAGTGTATGCTGTTTTTTGTTTTTTCCCTTTCAATTAAGACCTAGACAACCAGGTGATGGGATTTCCTTACTAATCAGTGGCCTTAATTCATCGATCAAATACAAGGGAGGGGCAAAAACCCACTGACACTCGGGCCTCCGTGGAATGAGTTTGACACGTGATCTAAACCATATGACTTTTAGTAAATTGTTTGCACATGCATGTCTGGGTGTGACAAATGTGAGAGAGGCAAGATAGGGTAGGGTATTCCTATTTTTAAATGTATTAATGTTATTAATTCAAAGGGTAAGCCGAAATATATATTTTTCTTTCACTGATATAGGGAAATTGCGTCAGGCAGTGGCGACCCGTCATTCAGGGCAGGTCATTTTGGTATTTCATACGTGTCACACATCAGTTTGCAAACAGTGTAAAAAAAATAAAAATAAAATGCCATTGAGTTAATAAAGCCGCATACAAACATGGTCTCTTTTATGTTTTCTTGAGTAAGGCAGCTCCAAAATGCAGGTGTTTCAGCCTAGCTCAGTGCTTTCTGTGGTGGGGCAGCCAGCGGAAAATACAGAGCATTGCGCCTGATTGGCTCCGTTTTCTGTCATGATTGGCTCAGTTTTCTGTCACTCATGGGACAGAACGTCATCCCCAATTCTAAGGTTAGAGCTCAAAAAATGTTGCACCTTTGGGTTCTGCCATATATTTATATTAGAGGTGCCCATCCAAGAAGGCTCAAGGTCATTGGTCACAGATAGAATGACATCAAATCATGTTATAGCCACAGTAGCTTTGATTGGACTGATCATGTCAACATCATACTTCAAAAATAAAGACGACAATCAAATCCTTTTTCAATCGTTGTCATATGAAGAGAAATTATAGATAAAACGTATCGGTGCTCACTGGCAATTGGACATAAACATTACACAACAAGTTGGAAATAGCAAATTCAACAATGAGTGGTTTGGGAAGGAATCAGTGGCTAACTGCAAGTTTAAGACACCTGGGAACTCGGGGAAAACGAGCTACGACTAGGAAAATACGTGTTGAATGACTGTTCAAAACGTAGCAGTAAATCCGGCATCTTTCTCTTTTATGATAAAATTTGCCCACGAAGGACCGCCATGCCACTTTCCTGTTCAAGCACATCACAAAGTGAGTCAAACAATGTCTTATGCTGCTTCATAAATTATATAGGATGCCAGAGAGATGTATACTGTAGCTAAAGTACAACTAAGTGTATGTTGTGAAGTAAGCTGTTGGTAGCCCATGTGCCTCATCCTAATAATTTGGTCTATTTTCACCAACGCGGTATTGTAAACACATCGTTCGTGGCCGGTGTGTGTTTGTTTGCCTATAACCTGTTTTAGAGAAATGTAATCATTGAATATTGTAAGAGCTTTCATTGTCTGCTTATATGTAAGAACGGCCTATGTTCTGAATTCTGTCACTGTACATTTCAAAAGTGCTGAACAAATAGTTATATTGACTAAGTCTATCGTCTCTCGCTCATTAATGTCTTAATCGAAATTATGGATTGCCTCTTATCCGCTTGTCGTCCCCTTATGCCATAGTTTGTACATCTAAATTGTCAGTAGAAACCACATTTGTTGAAGCAAGTCAGCCATATCAGCTATGTTTTTTTTAAAGGCAGTAAATGAGGCTGAATGAACTGTAGCAGTGGTAAGGTGTTGGGACTGCTGTAGGCCCACCGAGGTAAAGAAAGTTTCCGGTTGGATATTCAACGGATATTCACCTGTAGTTTTGTCCACCAACAGCAGTTAGGGACCGTCAACATAGTGACAAATCTAATTTTTCAAATTTCAATAGCTCTTTAACCATTACTCCTAAAACGTACAAAACTGGTTGTAGCTAACCTGATGGCACAGACACAAGTTGCACACACTTGTTTTTGTGGATTTACATCTCGCACTATTTTAAATTAGCTATTTACATTTTTGAATTTCAATAGCTCTTTGGTCATGTGACCTACTGACTTCAAACAAGGTTCAGAATGTACACTCAGTGGGCCTACACATTGCACACCATTTAGTTTGCCCAATTTCATCTGAAACATTTTTAAATTTAATTTGTAAGCTTTCAAATTTCAATAGCTCCTTGTTCATGGGACTCAAAGGATGAGAATTTCTACTGACTACCCTTCTATATTGCACACCCTTTAGTTTGTCCATTTTCATCTCACATGGTTTTACATTCATTTTTCAAACATTCTAATTTTAATAGATCCTTGGTCATGTGTCCTACTGACTTCGAACACGGTTCAGAATATACACTCAGTGGGCCTACACATTGCACACCCTTTAGTTTGTCCATTTCCATCTCACAAGATTTTACATGAATTTTTCAAACTTTCAAATGTCAATAGCTCGTGGGTCATGTGGCCTACTGACTTCAAACAAGGTTCAGAATGTCCACTGACTACCCTTATATAGTCGGTGGACTATAGTTATTCCATTGTACTGGATCTAATACATATTAGCATTTTACATACATTCATAAGCGTAATCATTTTTTATGACATACTGTGAAAAACTCTCTTGGCTGCTGGCTCTGTCACTTTCAGACATGCGCAGAGCAGACTTGAACCACAGGGGTTCTCTGTACAGAGAGAGTAATCCAAAAGGCACAGACACACCCCTTGACTTTCAATTGGCACCCTTGACCTGTATGTATTCTCTCCTGATTGGTCTCCGTGGTGCTTAGTCAATGGGAACTCCATTACCGGCCCCATCATAAAGTTTTGACAAAGTCTGTCAGTCTTACTAAAGTGCCAGAGGTATGAGGAAAGCCATCCTCCTTTGTATTTATGGGAACAAATATTTCCTAACACTTAGGATACTATTCTTGGACAGTTAGACACAATGCGTCAATGAAAATAAAATAAAAAAAGTACTAATTACTGTACATGAGTAACCTCAACCTGGGTCTGTGGGTGTTTGGGCCAATAAAGTGCCAACTCAATTCTACCACTGACTAGTCTCTCATGCCCCTATGAACGGGGACACAGGGCAATAGTTTTTAATCTAAACCAGCCCTTTTTTTACTGGAGTACACTAACCCCTAATTGGGGCTCTTTTCTTGACACACAGTAGCAGTTTACCAGATAACAAGTCAAGAAGAACAAAAAGTAGATTGTTGTAAGGGTGTATTACGTCCTGTGCTGGCCCCATTGTCATATCCATTCTGGATTCTGAGTGGTAAAATCAGAGCTGAAAAATGCCTCTATGTATGTGTATACTGTATGTGGGAATGTCTTACGTCCGTCCTACATTTAGTGTTGATACATGGAATATTCCGCAACTGCATATACCATAAATTGCTATTGCAAATACAAGTATTATGTTCAACAACTGACATTTTCAGATATTATTTTGACAAACACACTTTAACACACTTTGGTGCTTACAATTCATTCTCTATTGTCATAGACTCGATGGGCACTGTCATCTGTGATCTTTGTGATATGACTTTCTTTAAGCACGTACTGATGAAACTGTCACTTCATATTGTTTTCTTAAAGTCTACAAACGCTCTACATTTATTCACTCTGTGATAGGGTTGGATCCTATATGCTACTTTTATTATTGTCCTGTAAATGGTTCAGTGCCTATAATTTAGGCTGTGTGTAGAATGGGGCATAAAGGAAATGACCTCTACTAGATTACAGTGATAAGGAAATCAGCATACAGTTTTTGTCACGCCCTGATCTGTTTCACCTGTTTTTTGTGTTTTGTCTCCACCCCCTACAGGTGTCACTTATTTTCCCCAGTGTATTTATCCCTGTTTTTCCTGTCTCTCTGTGCCAGTTCGTATTGTATGTTTTTCAAGTCAACCAGTGTGTTTTCCCATGTCCTGCTTTCTATTTCTCTTTTGCTAGTCCTCACAGTTTTGACCCTTGCCTGTTTTCTGGACTCCATTCCCGCCTGCCTGACCACTCTGCCTGCCCTGACCTCGAGCCTGCCTGCCACTCTGTACCTCCTGGATTCTGGACTGGTTTTGACCTTTTGCCTGTCCACGACCATTCTCTTGCCTACCACTTTGGATTGTTAATAAATATCAAAGACTCTAACCATTTGCCTCCTGTGTCTGCATCTGGGTCTCGCCTTGTGACCTGATAGTTTTGGCCTGTGTATTAATTTGCCTATAACTAATCAGAATTCCATTATGTTTACATAAAAAAGAGAATACTTCAAAATGAGAAGATCCTGCCATGGAAAAGACGACTGGGTGGACATGAAGTGGAAAGGAGGGGAATTAACTCACACCATGTAGCAGGACACCTTCAGGTGCGGGGTCTTTGTAATGCAGGTTTGATAGTTATATTTTCAATAATGAATGGTGAGCTGTTATGAGACAATTAGGTCAAAAATTCAATTAATTTTTTGGTGTAGATGGCCAAGGAAGTTGCACAGAACTTCCCCAACATCCCCTCCCAAATTGATATAGACCTTCACAAAAACACATGGAGCAACTGCGAAAAGAAATGGCTGAGAATATAATAAAAATGTCTGGTATTTAATTCAAAGTGAATGTAAATTCTTTATTTTTATGGGTGGCTAATTCGTCATACTGCATTGATATTTGATATTATCTATAACGTGCGACGCTTTGTTTTGTTTCAGATTGAATGTTTTGCATGCCAATGGTGGTTCCATGTGCTGTACCTAGGAATGAAGACAAAAGAGTTCAACAGAGTAAAGAACACAAACTGGAAGTGCAGTCTTTGTTGTTGAAAATGTATGCTATACCCCATCCACACTGAAGAGGCTCTGACATGTACATCAACCAGGGATAAAGAGAAAGTTAACACTGTGATATGTTTTGTACTTATTTTAAGTAAAGTGTCTGACATGTTGGAAAGGATTAAAGGTCTACAATTTCTGTTTAATTTGTCAATATTCCATTTTTATTCATTGATTTTCTGGCCACTATTACTGTGGTTACATGTTCAGTATATGTATTGACCAGCAAACCCACTGCAGCCTACCTCACTAGCTCACTCTCCATCCCTGCTTTGGACAATGAACAACATGACTCTCGTACTTTGCCCTTTTCCTTTATGGTTGATATTAATGACGAAAGGAGATATTATCTGTCTCTCTCCTATTGTGTACCACTTAAATACTGTGGTAAAATAAAATAAAAACTGGGAAAATAAGTACTTAGAACTACCAATTATGTAACGTCCATCATTAAATGAAGACCAAGGTGCAGCGTGGTAGGCGTACATTTTCTTTATTAAAATGTTCCACCAAAAAAACAATAAACCACTCAACGAACGAAAAGCTTAGGAGCGCAACCCATGCAACAAACAAAGACAAGATCCCACAACAGAAGGTGGGAAAAAGGGCTGCCTAAGTATGATCTCCAATCAGAGACAACGATAGACAGCTGCCTCTGATTGGGAACCATACTAGGCCAACAAAGAAATATAAACATAGATTTCCCACCCTAGTCACACCACACAAATTATTATAGATAAATATTAAAGAAAAGGGTTAACACAACACTGGACTGAACCCCCTAATTGTCAAACTAATATTAATGTACAACAATATAGAAGATACATGACTAGAGGTTACGCATTATGGGTGTATATCCACTGCACGCTTCTTAGGTGTGTAATTGACATGACCAAGGAGCTAAACTATGAAAAATGTTTGTTACACTGCGTGATTTTACAGCACACAAACAAGAGTGCAATATATAATGCTAGTCCGTGAACCTTCTGAAGTTAGGTCACATGACCAAGGAGCTATTGAAGTTTTAAATTCTGAAAAATCTATGTAAAATTGGGTGAGATGAAAATGGACAAACTAAAGGGTGTGCAATACATAAGGGCAGTCAGTGGACATTCTGCACTTTGTTTGAAGTCAGTAGGTCACATGACCAAGGAGCTATTGACATTTTTAAGTTTGAAAAGTTCAGGTAAAAACGTGAGATGAAAATGGACAAACTAAAGGGTGTGCAATACATAAGGGTAGTCAGTGGACATTGTGAACCTTGTTTGAAGTCAGTAGGTCAACATGACCAAGGAGCTATTGAAATGAGAAAGTTTGAAAAATTCATGTAAAAACGTGTGAGATGAAAATGAACAAACCAAAGGGTGTGCAATATAGAAGGGTAGCCAGTGGACATTTTGAACCTTGTTTGAGTCAAGTAGGTCACATGACCAAGGAGGTATTGGCATTCGAATGTAAAAAAACGTTGTACTTTGTTTACGCTCCCTAACTAATTCAACTAGGAATACAAAATGCTGTTCACATTTCCACATTTATTAGCTTTGGAAAGCGAATTAATGTCCAAATCGTGAAAATAAGGCCTGTGCAATGTTGTGCACAATTTTTCCAACATCATGACACTTATTTGCAGTCTGTGGCTCAAGTGGTTTGAAAGCGGGAATATCCGTTGAATATCCATCTTGAAACTGGCTTTACCTCGGTTGCAGGCCCTAACAGTTTCCGGGGACCGTTTGTCACCGTTATAGTGCAATTAATGTACTGTTTAGTGTTGTGTAGTGGCTTTGCTGGCATGCATCCCACCTTTTTTTTTTTGCCCCACCAAGATTTACATACTGTAATGAAACAGGCAGGGAGCAGGTCTTCTAGCCCGAAGTCCAGCGCGCTATCGACTGTTCCGTAAAAGCATGCTCCAAAGGCAGAGTCGATTTCCGAGTTTATAAACCCAGGGTCGTTACACTACTTCCTCCTTTCAACGAGCGCGTTCTCGCGCTAGCTATCTACTCTACGTCTTACAGGAACGCGCTCACCGGCCAAGCACACGCACTGTCGTGGATGCAAGGTCCGATCACTTCTGACACCAATCTAATGCCCTGACTAGATCATACGGCAAAGCACACGCACTGTCGTGGATGCAAGGTCCGATCACTTCTGACACCAATCTAATGCCCTGACTAGATCATAAAGGAACAATTGTCCATACAGAGGATTGAGTTTATGAATTGACGGTTTATTAACCCAACTTTACACAGGCTACTGTTTGGCCGTAGCCCACGCAAAATAAATGAAAGATACCCTACAAGCCAACCGTGCCCTTCTCTTGTGAAGGCCAGACATAAGAGAGAGAACAATGTCTAAACCTGGTCTTGACTTCCAATGCTCCATCCCCCTGCCCAACCCCCCTCCACGCCACTCCGCCAACCACCAGGATGCCCGGCTTCAGAACATTCCAGGCATTCCCGTGATTGGCAGATAGCAGGTTGATTGGCATGTCGGACCCCGCGAACACTGGTAAGTACAACACAACCCACTAATAGCCTAACACATAACACACCGCTGTCTGTGCGGGTCGCTACAATACTAAAATCGCCACTGGTGTCAGGCCAGAATATTGCTTTTTCCAGTAATTAGTATTGACAGTAGCCTAGGTCCTCTTCATTTGTTTCATCTGATCAATATTGGTTAAATTAAACGTGGGTTAATCTAGCTAACGGATGGAGTTAGAATTCAAATAAACTGACAAGGTAAATGGGCTAATGGGACGATTTTAAAACGCATGGTATGAATGTTGCACTTTGACAGGCAAGAGTATCATTCACTCGTCGACTGGTCACGGTCAGGGCATTCCAGTCCTCCGTCCCGACGGTATCCTAATGGTAACAGTTTTCACCTGTCCGGTAGGCGAGTTCCTACGGGGCTGTTAAGTAAAATGAAAGCAATATTTTATCAAAAGTATTCAAATATTGAAAAGTGTGTAGCCTATTTTACCCAAATATAAAAAATATATATGTTTGTAGATGGCGCACGTTGGTAACACCTCCATTGAAGTCGTTAAAAGTTTGAAAGTGTAATGAATTGTTTCCTAGTTGTAGGCCTATCAACTATTAATTGATATTTTCGTTTTATGTAAATAATATTCAATTATGGAATCTTGTCATCCTTTTTATCATTGAAATTTCAGGAGCCTAAGTAAGAATTCCATTGAACATGGATGGTGACCAGGGCTACGGCAGCGTGGCAGTGGCAGTGGGCCCTGGAATGTCAGGCAGTCTGGGTTGCTCTGCGACGGTCCCGCTGCTGATCACGGACCCCTAACCAGAGACGACGAAAGGGCAGCCCATGTCTAAGGAGCAGATGGAGCTCGAAGCGGCGGGCTTGGGGTGGAGGAAAATACACTCCCGCCTAGTGCTGGTCTTCTGGTTGGGTTGGCTGGCCTTGCTTGGGCGCCTCTATCGCCATCAAAGTGCAGAGCCCCTGGCCGGTCGCACTGCGGCTACTGTGGTGACAGAGGGCGCTGTTCTACCGCCTACAGCCCCCACTGTTCATGGACGCCCAGAACGAGGTGCCAGGTGGTATCGACGGTGAGTTAAATTGGGGTCAAGAATACAGTAGCTGCACTATATAGACTGTCTTTACAATGTAAAGTGTGCATGCGCAGGGAAAGTGCGCAGGGAAAGTCATTTATTGTTATTGTCTTTAAGCACAAAACGCATGAAAAATTACAAAGCAAACGTAATTAAATTAAGTAAATTAATCCATGATAAGGCCTACTTAGATATACACTTTATATACAAAGTATGTGGACAACCCTTCAAATTAGTGTATTTGGCTATTTCAGTCACACCCATTGCTGACAAGTTTATAAATTCGAGCACACAGCCTTGCAATCTCCATTGACAAACATTGGCAGTAGAATGGCCTTACTGAAGAGCTCAGTGACCTTAAACGTCATAGGATGCCACCTTTCCAACATATCAGTTCGTCAGATTCCTGCCCTGCTAGAGCTGCTTCAGTCAACTGTAAGTTCTGTTATTGTGAAGTGGAAACGTCTAGGAGCAACAACGGCTCAGCCGTGAAGTGGTAGGCATCACAAGCTTACAGAGCGGGACCACTGAGTGCTGAAGCGCATAGCGTGTAAAAAGTGTCTGTCCAGGGCTCCCGAGTGGCGTAATAGTCTAAGGCACTGCATCGCAGTGCTAGAGGCGTCACTACAGACCCATGTTCGATCCCGGGCTGTATCACAACCGGCCGTGATCGGGTATTCCATAGGGCAGCGCACAATAGGCCCTGCGTCATCCGGGTTAGTGAAGGGTTTGGCCGGGGGGGCTTTAGTTGGCAAATCACGCCAACTAGCGACTCCTTGTGGCGGACCGGGCGCCTGCAGGCTGACCTCGGTTGTCAGTTGAACAGTGTTTCCTCCGATACATTGGTGCGGCTGGCTTCTGGGTTAAGCAGGCGGGTGTTAAGAAGCGCGGTTTGGTTGGTCATGTTTCGGAGGACGCATGACTCGACCTTCGCCTCCCGAGCACGTTGGGGATTTTCAGCGACAAGACAAGATCGAAATTGGGGAGAAAAAAATACAAAAATAAATAAGAAATCATCTTTCCTCCGTTGCAACACTCAGTACAGAGTACAGCCTCGAAGCAACGTCGGCACGAGAGCTGTTCGTCGGCAGCTCCATGAAGTGCGTTTCCATGGCCGAGCAGCCGCACACAAGCCTAGCATGCTGACCACACCGCTCGGGTCGCAAAATAAATGTAAACATACATGTTATTCAATTATTGCACCCACACTGCTCGCGTGGGTGATTGAAAGATGAACTGAGTTTGGTCGGTTGTCATGGTAACTATGAAAGTTAGATGCGAATCGCCATATAAAGTCCAAAGAAGAGAAACCCTGGAAGGAGGAGAGATGACTAGAAATTATATGGTTGACCGTATTAATTGGATTAATTGTCGGAGTAGAGGACCTTGTGCATTTCAGGTAAAATACCTCAACATTTATATCTCAGGACAAATTAGCTAGCAACAGCACGCTAACTAAATAGGACAAATTAGCTAGCAACTGTAAGCTAGCTAGCTAAATTGCCATAAATGTTTAATGCTTTCGACCTATAATTGGTTCGACCTATAATTGGTTCAGAGTTTGTTTTGATATTTCAACCTGCGTGTCGTGATCGCGTTTGGTGTGGGGGGACAAAATCAATATGCGCACGATGGCGCACGCACGTGGCCGATTTGGGTACTGTGTAAGATCACCATGCGCAATGCCAAGCATCGGCTGGAGTGGTGTAAAGCTCGTCGCCATTGGGCTCTGGAGCAGTGGAAACGCGTTCTCTGGAGTGATTAATCATGGTTTACCATCTGGCAGTCCGACAGACGAATCTGGGTTTGGCGGATGCCAGGAGAACGCTACCTGCCCCAATGCATAGTGCCAACTGTAAAGTTTGGTGGAGGAGGAATAGTGGTCTGGGGCTGATTTTTTTCATGGTTCAGGCTAGGCCCCTTAGTTCCAGTGAAGGCACATCTTAACGCTACAGCATACAATGACATTCTAGAAGATTCTGTGTTTCCAACTTTGTGGCAACAGTTTGGGGAAGGCCCTTTCCTGTTTCAGCATGACAATGCCCCCGTGCACAAAGCGAGGTCCGTACAGAAATGGTTTGAGATCGTTGTGGAAGGACTGGACTGCACAGAGCCCTGACCTCAACCCCATCGAACACCTTTGGGATGAATTGGAACAATTAGGCCTGCGAGACAGGCCTAATCGCCCAACATCAGTGCCCGACCTCAGTAATGCTCTTGGCTGAATGGAAGCAAGTCCCCGCAGCAATGTTCCAACATCTTGTTGAAAGCCTTCCCAGAAGAGTGGAGGCTGTTATTGCAGCAAAGGGGGGACCAACTCCATATTAATGCCCATGATTTTAGAATGTGATGTTCGACGAGCAGTTGTCCACATACTTTTGGTCATGTAGTGTGTGTGTATTTGGAAAGTATTCAGGCTGTTATCTTTTTCAACATTTTGTTACATTACAGCCTAATTAAAACATGTATTAAATCATTTTTTCCCCTCATCAATCTACACGTATGTTTTAGCCATTTTTGCAGAATGTATTAACAATAAAAAACTGAAATATCTTATTTACATAAGTATTCAGACCCTTTGCAATGAGACTTGAAATTGAATTGAGGTGCATCCTGGTTCCATTGATCATACTTGAGATGGTTCTACAACTTGATCGGAGTCCACCTGTGGTAAATGCAATTGATTGGACATGATTTGGAAAGGCACACGCCTGTCTATATAAGGTCCCACAGTTGACAGTGCATGTCAGAGCAAAAAAACAAGCCATAAGGTGGAAGGAAATGTCCGTAGAGCTCTGAGACAGGATTGTGTCGAGGCACAGATCTGGGGAAGGGTACCAAAAAATGTCTGCAGCATTGAAAGTCCCCAAGAACACAGTGGCCTCCATCATTCTTAAATGGAAGAAGTTTGGAACCACCAAGACTCTTCCTAGAGGTGGCCGCCCGGCCAAACTGAGCAATCGGGGGAGAAGGGCCTTGGTCAGGAAGGTGACCAAGAACCCAATGGTCACTCTGACAGAGCTCCAGAGTTTCTCTGTGGAGATGGGAGAACCTTCCAGAAGGACAGCCATCTCTGCAGCACTCCACCAATCAGGCCTTTATGGTAGAGTGCCATACGGAAACCACTCCTCAGTAAAAGGCAAATGACAGCCCGCTTGGAGTTTGCCAAAAGGCACCAAAAGGACTCTCAGACCATGAGAAACAAGATTGAACTCGTTGGCCTGAATGCCAAGCCACACGTCTGGAGGAAACCTGGCACCATCCCTACGTTGAAGTATGGTGGTGGCAGCATCATGCTGTGGGGATGTTTTTCAGCGACAGGGACTGGGAGACTAGTCAGCATCGAGGGAAAGATGAACGGAGCAAAGTACAGAGTGATCCTTGATGAAAACCTGCTCCAGAGCGCTCAGGACCTCAGACTCGGGGCAAAGGTTCACCTTCCAACAGGACAACGACCCTAAGCTTCGGGACAAGTCTCAATGTCCTTAAGTGGCCCAGCCAGAGCCCTAATGTTAACCTAATTATCCTAATCTTGTACATTAATTAGTCCAACCTGCTGCACATAGACATGGGAGGTAGTTATGGGGTGGGGGTGCTGAACTTGTTTTCCTGCCCTACAGCCGGCTATATCGGTCAGCTAATACAGGACTTGTGAAGGCCCAGTGTACTACTTTTGTGAAAATTCAGGGAGTGCTGCAGCACACATATATCCTGAGTCTATGCTGCTGTGTCAATTCTCCTAACCTGCTACGATAAAGTCACAAAAGTCACCGGTTGTAGCTGTATCGAAGTGTCATGTTTTTAAGGAATCTCGTGGTATGGGACAGGATACGGAAGTGTTGACGCCACTTTCCCAGTGTAGGATTAATAACCCCTCCCACTAATTACTTATTCATCACAAATGACCATAGGCCTAATCCATAGAAAACGCTGGTCAAAGGCCGATTAGCCTACACAAGACAGTCTCAGGATGTGAATTCACTAACATTTTATAGAATAAAGTAAAACACAATAATAATTAAATGGGTCTTCCTTGCTCTACTCTTCTAACCATCATAACTAAAGTCCTACCTTTTAACCACTGTCAAAGCACCAAATAGCTTTGACATTTGCAAACTGTACATGCAGTTCAACCATGTAAGGAAAGTAGGGTGCCCTCTGCTGTTTTTTCCCGAACTACATCGAGAACACATTCCCTGTTTGATACAGTATTCAATACCGGTATGTCTGTCAGCTGTAGACCACTATTGTGGCCCAATGGACACTGAGTCAAATATAAACATGCTGTGCATTTTCACATTTCCACTCTGTACACTCTCGCATACCTTCCCTTATTTCGTTCATTCTCCTGTTTCATGTATGTTTAAACCAGTCACACGGCCTCAGTCCTGTTGCGTACAATTATCTCAACCTAACAGTATCTTTCTCTGTTTTATGGACTTTAGTCAAGTAATTGACATTGCACCATTTTAGTGTGTGGGGAACCTCTGTTTGTAAAGCTAATCTCTGAGTTGATTTGTGGTGTGTGAGCTGCTACCTGGGTGTGGAGGCTCTTATTCTGGAGGGTCTGTTTCATCGGGACGCGTCCCCTCCGGACCTCAAAGAGATCAATGAGCGAGTGGGTACAGTGCGTCAGATCCAACAACTGCTAATGGAGAGCCACAAAGCAGGTATGTACCCAAAACATCATTGCCCTTACAACAAGACAACTAATGCCAGATCTAAACTGAGGCCATCTAGCCTGTATCCTCACAAGGACATTTCCAGAGCTCTTGAAAGATGCACTTAACTTATCGTATGTTCTGATCCACTATTCACATGGTCTTCCCCCTTTAGGCATCAAAGTACTGCTTGACTTCTGTGAGCTGGACCTATTCGGACCCCAAGACTCAGTAGGCAACGACTCTGCTGTGCATTCTGACCTCTCTCGCTCAATACATATAGGATAGGTCTTGCATGAGTAGCAGTGGTGTAAAAAGTACCTAACTCTCAAAGTAAAGATACCTTAATAGAAAATGACTCAAGTAAAAGTAAAAGTCACCCAGTAAAATTCTACTTGAGTAAAAGTATAAAAGTATTTGGTTTAAAATATACTTTAGTATCAAAAGTAAAATTATTAAATAATTTCAAATTCCTTATATTAAGCAAACCAGATGGCACCATTTTCTTGTTTTTATTTATTTACGGAAAGCCACGGGCACACTCCAACATTCAGACATAATTTACAAACGAGTAACAAATGTGTTAAGTGAGTCCGCCAGATCAGAGGCATTAGGGATGTTCGGTTGATAAGTGCCTGAATTTGACCATTTTCCTGTCCTGCTAAACATTCCAAATGTAATGAGTACTTTCGGGTGTCAAGAAAAATGTATGGGGTGAAAAGTACAATATTTTCTTAAGGAATGAAGTAAAGTAAAAGTAGTCACAAATGTAAATAGTAAAGTACAGATACCCCAAAAAACGACTTAAGTAGTACTTTTAAAGTATTTTTTACTTAAGTACTTTACACCACTGATGAGTAGAATTGTTAGATCTTGGTTTCAATTGTTATGTAGACTGAATGAGTTTTAATAATAGTTCTGTTACCCCACTATGCACTCAGATTTTGGTTGGAACAGGGTGTGGCAGGATTTTGGATCTGTGACAGACGCTGCATATTCAGACTGTTGAACAATGCTCAAAATTGGTTGCCAACCAATCAAAGCCAGACCAATTTATTTCCAGTTCATGTAAGCACAGATTTTTAACTGAACGTTATGTTGTCTGTTCATGTCGTCTGTTCGTTTTAGACCCTGACCAAGTGGGGGTTGCATTAACATCTGCTAACCATGTGTATGTGACCAATACAATTTGATTTGATTTGATGTTCAGCACATCAGATGATGAGAGGTGCTGTGGCACTGCTAACACTTAACATACAGAACAAATGATACACAACTTACATGTACTGTTATACCTGTGTTAAGCAAAATTATATTTGTGTTTTAGTCACTAATATTGGCTGATATATGTAAGGAATCTGTTAGGATTGAGGAATATGTAGTTAATGTTTTATAGCAAAGTAGTTGTGGTTGAAGTTGGAATGTAACCTGCGTGTGTCATCTGTGCAGGATTGTAGTGGTGAAACAGTCTCCACCTGCCCTGAATACCTCTAGCACTTCAGCCAACATCTCATTGGTGGAGCTAGTTATGATGTCACTACTGCCGCACGCGCATCACCTCCTGTCCGGACAGGAAGTGGCCATTGCTGTGGAGCGACACCTGTCAACATCCAACGGCAAAATTTGGCCCAGTTGGACGGTAATGACCCGACATTCTTTCTGTTCGTTCTTTCACAGGCTAGCGAGGATGGTGTCCAACTACTTATTTGCAAAATTACATCAATACGGTGTGTGTGATGCAAGGTGGGCGGTGAAGCATCACCGGTGTTGCACAGAATACTCCTGGTTCAGATGATGACACTACCTGGATCACCTGTTGTCAAGTATGGAGAAGAAATAACCCATTCACCGGTAAGAGACCTGAGTCCTAGGGATGCAATACAGACTACCTGCATCTGATGTGCTCATGCTTTAGTACAGTGCAACACCAGTGAATCGTTTTCTTTCTGTGGTGAAGAATGTGTCTGCAGAAATGAGCTGGGAACATGAGGCAGATAAGACCAATGGACTGAACGACTCTGTTGGGGTTTGTAGTCCAAACGGGCTATTTTAGTCTAAAATAATATCAAGCTTGTTGGTCTTCACATACCTACAGTATTACCACATCTGAGCTCCGTGGTTCTACGACCTCTGGCAAGTGGTTTATGTTTATACCACAGAAAGTCTCTCAGAATGACAGGCCGATTTTTCATTTGATCTGTTTCTCCATTTGACACCTCTGTTCCTCCATTCTTTCCTTCAGGAACAGAGGATGCTCAAATGCTCTGCCTTGGCTCTTGTTCAGCTCCCTCAGTCGCTGTCGCCTCAGAGAAGAATCTCTCATTTATGGGAGCTTCACCTTGCTCCCCTTCAACACCACCTCCCTCCCCCCTACTCCTCCAACTCCACCCTGTCCCCCCCCGTCGACCCCTGTGCTAGCCTTCCTGCGCTCCTTGGGCTGTGTCCACTTTGTGGTGCTGCTCAACCTGGGGCCCGAGGCCCAAGCCCTGGTCCCAGCCTGGGCTCCCAGCCTTCCCACTGCCGAGGTGTTTGTGACCAGCACAGGGATGGACCGCCCTGGCACCACCTCCCTGGAAACACTGAGGCTCCAGCCAGAGGAGTCCATAGTCATCAAACTGTTTGAGTCTGGCAGCTACTCCTCCTAGGGCCTGTGGTCTGGGGCATTGGGCAGAGTAAGATGGGCTAGGACTGGATGCAGGGGAGGATAACTAGGCAGCAATGGGAACTATTTAGCCATCGCTTCTGTTGCGCACAGTTGGTAATGTGTGCCAGGGAGGAGTCAAGAAATTGTTTTTTAAAAGGCTGTATCAAAATGTTTTTTGAAAGGTCTTAAAATAATAAATTGTATAGTAATAATTAGTTCTGACGACAGTGTCAACTTCAGAGGGTGCTAAATATTTGGAATACAATGCAAACACATTTTCAAGGCTATGGCTGTATTTACACAGGCAGCCCAATTCTGATCTTTTTTTGACCAATTGGTCTTTTGACCAATCATATCATATCTTTTTCAGAGTGTATAAACACAGGCATTGTACTGTTTATTGTCATGAGTAACAAACACTTGATTCAACATGTTTCAGTCGAGAAACAAACATTGTATGACGTATCCTGAGGTATGTAGCTGAATAATGTGGTGGAACATACAGTAAATCACTGGATGAACCACAATGATTGGTGGGAAGGTCACACATGTTTCTGGTTCATCCATTGTACATTACTGCCTTGAGTGACGTATTTGTGCCTAAAATCAAACCAGTTTGGAACTTAACATGGTGTGTGTGTGAACACACACTTCCTTTTTGCAATATGCATCCCTTCTAACTCTTATGTGGAGAAAAAGCTAGACATAAATCATTTTAGGCCAACCAAACCCGAACAGCGTCAGCAGCCAGAGTGAGTTTAAAGTAACACTTGCAACATGTCTTGGCCTGGCGAATGTTTGCTGATTGCCCATTCTCATCTATTACAGGGTTTCCCAAACTCGGTCCTGGGCCCCCCCAGGTGCACGTTTTGTTTTTTGCCCTAGCACTACACAGCTGATTCAAATCAAAGCTTGATGATTAGTTGGGAAACCCTGCTTCTAGGGAATGACACTTCTCCAGTGTGTGATCTAACCCCAGAATATATGCCGCGTTCAAAACAACTTGGAACGGGGGACGACGACTGGGAAAAAATAACTTTAAACGGTCATCCAAGTCGGAAAACTCAGGCATCTTTCTAGAGCTCCATCTTGCCGACCTGAAGATCACGGATATGATTTGACCTCGTTCCCAGTTGAAATAACCAATCACCCTTGATGATTATGACGATGATGCAACTCAAGGGCCAATTTTAAAAGCCGGTGCAGAAGGGTTAAACTGATCGAGTGATTGACGTTTTTTACTGTGTTTGGTGTGAGTTGACCAGCCACAGAGGCGCGCCGGAGGGGATGGCTGACGTTTTACGTGCTCCTAACCAACTGTGCTATTTTGTTCCTTTTTTCGCACTTATTTTGTACATAATGTTGCTGCTACTGTCTCTTACGACCAAAAATAACTTCTGGACATCAGCACAGCGATTACTCACCTCGAACTAGACCAAAAAATATATATTTAATGAGTCCGACGCGAAGGATATACTGCTTTCTCCGGAATGGGCCCAAATCCCTGTTATTTTCTTGAAGAAAAGACAGAGAAAAAGGGGGCAGAGGTCGGAGTGCCTTCTGAGAATTCTTAGGCGAGTGAGTAAACCCCCTCTACCATCAGTCCTATTAGCCAACATGCATCATTGGATAACAAAATGGATGAGCTCCGATCAAGGATATCCTCCAACGGGACATTAAAAACTGTAATATCTTATGTTTCATCGAGTCATGGCTGAACGACGACATGGATAACCTACAGCTGGCGGGGTTTTCGGTCCATCAGCAAGATAGAACAGCTGCCTCCGGTAAGACAATGGGTGGCGGTCTGTGTCTATGTGCAAATAACAGCTGGTGCACGAAATCTAATATTAAGGAAGTCTCAAGGTTTTGCTCGCCTGAGGTAGAGTATCTCATGATAAGCTGTAGACCACACTATTTACCAAGAGTTATCTATATTTTTCGTAGCTGTCTATTTACCTCCACAAACTGATGCTGAAACTAAGACGGCACTCAACAAGCTTTATAAGGCCATAAGCAAACAGGAAAATGTTCACCCAGAGGCAGCGCTCCTAGTGGCCTGGGACTTTAATGCAGGGAAACTTAAATCCGTTTTACCTCATTTCAACCAGCATGTTAAATATGCAACCAGAGGGGAAAAAATTCTCTAGACCACCTTTACTCCACACACAGAGACGCCTACAATTGTCACGACTTCAACCGAGGCAGGCTCTCCTTCCCGTTCGGGTGGCGCTCGGCGGTCGTCGTCACCGGCCTACTAGCTGCCACTGACTCTTTTTCCTCCCCCTCCTTATGTGTTGATTTGTATCACCTGTGTTTAGTTAATTGTTTATTAGTGTGGCTTTATTAGTCAGCCAGCCCGTACGCTTCTTTGTGCGGGATTGTTACATTGTAGCTTTTTGGATTTCGGGAGTGGAGATTATTATTGTGGACTGGGTTTGTTTATCGTGTCGTTGGACCGTTGTGTGACACCCAGTACGTCCGTGTTGGACATTTTGTTTGCCAGTTGGGTATTAAAGACTCAACATATTGAAGCTCCGCTGTTCCTGCGTCTGACTTCGCACCTCCCCGACACCCAGGTCGTTACAGAATCCCGCACCAACCATGGAGTCAGCAGGAGCAGCAGCCAACCCTCTCCCATCGATGGAGGAACGGGTTCTCCACCACACCACCGTCCTCCATCGGATCGGATCAGCCATGGACCAGATGATGGAGAGAATGGAGCGATGGGAGAGGAGTGGGCTCCTCTCTCCACCTTCGGCTCCCCCTCCTCAGGACTCTCCATCCCCCGGCTCCAGCGCGCTCCGTCTTACGCTCCCGAGGGATTATGATGGAGCGGCGGCAGGGTGCCAGGGGTTTTTACTCCAGCTGGAGCTATACCTGGCCACTGTTCGCCCCACTCCCTCGGGAGCGGAGAGGGTGAGTGTCCTCGTCTCCTGCCTAACGGGTCGTGCTCTGGAGTGGGCCAACGCAGTCTGGAATGGCCCGGACTCAGCGAAGGAGCACTACCCGGAGTTTACCCGTCGTTTTCGTGCCGTGTTCGACCACCCCCCAGAGGGCCGAGCGGCGGGTGAGAGACTGTTTCATCTTAGGCAGGAGAAGAGGAGCGCACAGGATTTCGCGCTGGAGTTCCGGACCTTGGCCGCGGGATCAGGGTGGAACGACAGGGCCCTTATTGACCACTACCGGTGTAGTCTCCGGGAGGACGTCCGCAGGGAGCTAGCGTGTCGGGACATCGCTCTTTCTTTGGATGAGCTTATCGACATGTCCATCCGACTGGACAATCTGCTGGCTGCCCGCGGGCGTTCGGAGAGGGTCCTGTGCGTTCCACCACCCAGCGCCCCGGCTCCCATCCCAATGGAGTTGGGAGGGGCCGCGCCTAGGGGTACCGGAGGAGGAGGCCTCCCCTGCACCAGCTGTGGTCGGAGAGGACACACGGCCGATCGGTGCTGGGGGGGTCTGTCTGGGAGTCGAGATGTCAGGCGGAACGCTTCTCGATCACCCCAGGTGAGTCAGCACCAAACTCACTCAGAACCCCCTGTTGGTCACATGTTTGTCTCAATTTTTTTCCTTTATTTTTCCCCCTCTTCCCAGCATAGGGCACTAGTCGATTCAGGTGCAGCTGGGAACTTTATGGATCGCGGACTCGCCCGAGAGTTGGGCGTTCCGCTGGTGCCGATAGATTCTCCCTTTCCCGTGCACTCCCTAGATAGCCGGCCATTAGGGTCAGGGGTGGTCAGGAAGGCCACAGTTCCCCTGGACATGGTGACGCAGGGGAATCATAGGGAACGTATCAGTCTCTTTATTATTGATTCGCCTGCATTTCCAGTGGTGCTGGGTATTCCCTGGTTGGCCCGGCACAATCCCAAGATTTCGTGGAGACAGGGGGTTCTCCAGGGGTGGTCAGAGGAGTGTTCTGGAAGGTGTCTGGGAGTTTCCATTGGTGCCACGTCGGTGGAGAGTCCAGACCAGGGTTCCACGGTGCGCATTCCCCCCGAGTATGCCGATTTGGCAATCGCTTTCTGTAAAAAGAAAGCGACGAAATTACCACCACATCGACCGGGTAGGGATTGTGCGATAGATCTCCAGGTTAACGCTGCGCTTCCCAAGAGTCACGTGTACCCTTTGTCCCAAGAGGAGACGTTGGCTATGGAGACATATGTCGCGGAGTCTCTGGGACAGGGGTACATTCGGCCCTCCATCTCACCCGTCTCCTCGAGTTTCTTTTTTGTGAAGAAAAAGGAGGGAGGTTTGCGTCCGTGTATTGATTATAGAGGTCTAAATGCCATCACAGTGGGGTTTAGTTACCCACTACCTCTCATCGCTTCGGCGGTGGAATCATTTCACGGAGCGCAGTTCTTTACAAAACTGGACCTCAGGAGCGCGTACAGTCTGGTGCGTATTCGGGAGGGAGACGAGTGGAAAACCGCATTTAGTACCACATCGGGCCACTATGAGTACTGCGTCATGCCGTATGGGTTAAAGAATGCTCCAGCTGTTTTCCAATCCTTTGTAGACGACATTCTCAGGGACCTGCACGTGCAGGGGGTAGTTGTGTATATCGATGACATTCTGATCTACTCAACTACTCAAGCCGCGCATGTATCTCTGGTGCGCAAAGTGCTTGGCAGACTGCTGGAGCATGACCTATACGTCAAGGCTGAGAAGTGTGTGTTCTCCAAACAAGCCGTCTCCTTCCTGGGTTATCGCATTTCCACCTCGGGGGTGGTGGTGGAGAGTGACCGCATAAAGGCCGTGCGTAATTGGCCGACTCCAACCACGGTGAAAGAGGTGCAGCGGTTTTTGGGTTTTGCCAACTACTACCGGAGATTTATCCGGGGTTTTGGTCAGGTAGCGGCTCCCATTACCTCACTGCTAAAGGGGGGCCCGGTGCGGTTGCGGTGGTCAGCGGCGGCGGACGGAGCTTTCAACAGGTTGAAGGCTCTGTTCACGGATGCTCCCGTGTTGGCGCATCCGGATCCCTCTTTAGCATTCATAGTGGAGGTGGACGCGTCCGAGGCTGGGGTGGGTGCCGTGCTATCACAGCGCTCGGGTACGCCACCAAAACTCCGCCCCTGCGCTTTCTTCTCTAGTAAGCTCAGTGCAGCGGAGCGTAACTATGATGTGGGGGATCGGGAGTTGTTAGCGGTGGTCAGGGCTCTGAAGGTGTGGAGACACTGGCTTGAGGGGGCTAAGCACCCCTTTCTCATCTGGACCGACCACCAGAATCTGGAGTATATTCGGGCAGCTCGGAGACTGAACCCGCGTCAGGCAAGGTGGGCCATGTTTTTCACCCGGTTTAGGTTCACGTTGTCCTACAGACCCGGCTCCCAAAACGTAAAGGCTGACGCACTGTCTCGCCTTTACGACACGGAGGAGAGGACCACTGAGCCCACTCCTATCATCCCCGCCTCGAGGCTGATAGCACCAGTGGTATGGGAGGTGGACTCGGACATCGAGCGGGCGTTACGGGCGGAACCCGCGCCTCCTCAGTGCCCGGCGGGCCGTAAGTACGTACCGCTTGGTGTTCGGGACCGACTGATTCGGTGGGCTCATGTCCTACCCTCCTCGGGTCACCCTGGGGTGACGAGGACAGTGGGGAGCCTTCGGGGAAGGTATTGGTGGCCTACCTTAGCTCGGGACGTTAGGGTTTATGTCTCCTCCTGTTCGGTATGCGTTCAGAGTAAGGCTCCTAGGCACCTTCCTAGAGGGAAGTTGCAACCCCTCCCCGTTCCACAACGGCCATGGTCTCATCTGTCCGTGGACTTCCTGACCGATCTCCCCCCTTCTCAGGGAAACACTACGGTTCTGGTAATTGTGGATCGGTTTTCTAAGTCCTGCCGTCTCCTCCCGTTGCCCGGTATCCCTACTGCCCTACAGACTGCGGAGGCCTTATTCACTCACGTCTTACGGCACTACGGGGTGCCGGAGGACATCGTTTCTGATCGGGGCCCCCAGTTCACGTCCCGAGTATGGAGGGCGTTCATGGAGCGTCTGGGGGTCACGGTCAGCTTGACTTCCGGTTTTCACCCCGAGAGTAATGGGCAGGTGGAGAGAGTGAACCAGGAGGTGGGTAGGTTTCTGCGGTCCTATTGCCAGGACCGGCCAGGGGAGTGGGCGAGATACATTCCCTGGGCCGAGATGGCCCAGAACTCACTACGCCACTCCTCTACTAATGTGTCCCCCTTTCAGTGTGTGTTGGGGTACCAGCCGGTCCTGGCACCATGGCATCCGAGCCAGACCGAGGCTCCTGCGGTGGAGGAGTGGGTACAGCGCTCCAAAGAGACCTGGAGGGCCGTCCAGGAGTCCCTTCAACAAGCTACTAGGAGGCAGAAGAGGAGCGCTGACCGCCACCGCAGTGAGGCTCCCGTGTTTGTACCGGGGGAAAGGGTCTGGCTCTCGACCCGAAACCTACCCCTCCGCTTGCCCTGCCGGAAGCTGAGGCCGCAGTGTGTAGGGCCCTTCAAAGTCCTGAGGAGAATAAACGAGGTGTGTTATCGATTAAAACTCCCTTCCTATTATCGTATTAACCCCTCGTTTCATGTGTCTCTCCTCAGGCCGGTGGTAGCTGGTCCCATGCAGGAGGTGCCGGAGGTCCCTCCCCCCCTCTGGACATCGAGGGGTCCCCGGCGTACACGATACGGGCCATTCTGGACTCGAGACGCCGGGTGAGGGGCCTGCAGTACCTCGTGGACTGGGAGGGGTACGGTCCGGAGGAGAGGTGCTGGGTACCGGTGGAGGACATTTTGGATCCATCTATGTTAAGGGATTTCCATCGCCTCCATCCGGATCGCCCCGCGCCTCGTCCTCCGGGTCGACCTCGAGGCCGGTGTCGGCGCGCTGCGGGAGCCGCGCGTCAGAGGGGGGGTACTGTCACGACTTCAACCGAGGCAGGCTCTCCTTCCCGTTCGGGTGGCGCTCGGCGGTCGTCGTCACCGGCCTACTAGCTGCCACTGACTCTTTTTCCTCCCCCTCCTTATGTGTTGATTTGTATCACCTGTGTTTAGTTAATTGTTTATTAGTGTGGCTTTATTAGTCAGCCAGCCCGTACGCTTCTTTGTGCGGGATTGTTACATTGTAGCTTTTTGGATTTCGGGAGTGGAGATTATTATTGTGGACTGGGTTTGTTTATCGTGTCGTTGGACCGTTGTGTGACACCCAGTACGTCCGTGTTGGACATTTTGTTTGCCAGTTGGGTATTAAAGACTCAACATATTGAAGCTCCGCTGTTCCTGCGTCTGACTTCGCACCTCCCCGACACCCAGGTCGTTACAACAATGCTCTCCCTCGCCCTCCATTAGGCAAATCTGACCATAACTCTATCCTCCTGATTCCTGCTCACAAGAAAAAACTAAAGCAGGAAGTACCAGTGACTCGCTCAATAAGGAAGTGGTCAGATGACGCGGATGCTACGCTACAGGACTGTTTTGCTAGCACAGACTGGAATATGTTCCGGGATTCTTCCGATGGCATTGAGGACTACACCACATCAGTGACTGGCTTCATCAACAAGTGCATCGATGACGTCTTCCCTACAGTGACCGTATGGACATACCGGAAGCCATGGATTACTGGCAACATCCGTACTGAGCTAAAGGCCGCTTTCAAGGAGCAGGACTCTAACACGAACGCTAATAAGAAATCCCGCTATGCCCTCCGATGAACCATCAGACAGGCAAAGTGTCAATACAGGACTAAGTTTGAATCGTACTACACCAGCTCCGACGCTAGTCGGATGTGGCAAGGCTTGCAAACTATTACAGACTACAGAGGGAAGCACAGCCGCGAGCTGCCCAGTGACACGAGCCTAGCAGACGAGAAAATAACTTTGAGGCAAGCAACACTGAAGCATGCACGAGAGCATCAGCTGTTCCGGACGACTGTGATCACTCTCTCCGTAGCCGATGTGAGTAAGACTTTTTAAACAGGTTAACATTCACAAGGCCGCAGGGCCAGACGGATTACCAGGACGTGTACTCCGAGCAAGTGCTGACCAACTGGCAAGTGTCTTCACTGACATTTTCAACCTGTCCCTGACCGAGTCTGTAATACCAAAATGTTTCAAGCAGACCACCATAGTCCCTGTGCCCAAGAACACCAAGGTAACCTGCCTAAATGGCTACCGACCCGTAGCACTCACGTCTGTAGCTATGAAATGCTTTGGAAGGCTGGTCATGGCTCACATTAACACCCAGAAACCCTAGACCCACTCCAATTTGCATACCGCCCCAACAGATCAACAGATGATGCAATCTCTATTGCACTCCACACTGCCCTTTCCCACCTGGACAAAAGGAACACCTACGTGAGAATGCTATTCATTGACTACAGCTCAGCGTTCAACACCATAGTGCCCTCAAAGCTCATCACTAAGCTAAGGACCCTGGGACTAAACACCTGCCTCTGCAACTGGATCCTGGACTTCCTGACGGGCCGCCCTCAGGTGGTAAGGGTAGGTAACAACACATCTGCCACGCTGATCCTCAACACAGGAGCCTCTCAGGGGTGCGTGCTCAGTCCCCTCCTGTACTCCCTGTTCACACATGACTGCATGGCAAACCATGACTCCAACACCATCATTAAGTTTGCCGACGACACAACAGTGGTAGTCCTGATCACTGACAACGATGAGACAGCCTATAGAGAAGAGGTCAGAGACCTGGCCGTGTGGTGCCAGGATAACAACCTCTCCCTCAACATGATCAAGACAAAGGAGATGATTGTGGACTACAGAAAAAGGAGGACAGAGCACGCCCCCATTCTCATCATCGGGGCTGTAGTGGAGCAGGTTGAGAGCTTCAAGTTCCTTGGTGTCCACATTACCAACAAACTATCATGGTCCAAACACACCAAGTCAGTCGTGAAGAGGGCACGGCAACGCCTATTCCCCCTCAGGAGACTGAAAAGATTTGGCATGCGTCTTCAGATCCTCAAAAGGTTCTACAGCTGCACCATCGTGAGGATCCTGACTGGTTGCATCACTAACTGCTCGGCCTCCGACCGCAAGGCACTACAGAGTGTAGTGTGTACAGCCCAGTACATCACTGGGGCCAAGCTTCCTGCCATACAGGACCTCTATACTAGGCGGTGTCAGAGGAAGGCCTAAAAAATTGCCAAGGACTCCAGCCACCCTAGTCATAGACTGTTCTCTCTGCTACCGCACGGCAAGCGGTCCCAGAGCGCCAAGTCTAGGTCAAAAAGGCTTCTTAACAGCTTCTACCCTCAAGCCATAAGATTCTTGAACAGTTGATTAAATGGCTGCTCGGACTATTTGCATTGTCCCCACCCCCCATTTTTTACGCTGCTGCTACTCTCTGTTTATTATCTATACATAATCACTTTACCTCTACCTACATGTACATATTACCTCGACTAACTGGTGCCCCCGCACATTGACTCTGTATATAGCCTCGCTACTGTTGTCGCTACTTAATTATGTTATTTCTTATTTTTTCTTATTTTTATTAACTGCATTGTTGGTTAAGGACTTGTAAGTGAGCATTTCACTGTAACCTGTTGTATTCGGCGCATGTGACAAATACAATTTGATTTTATTTTATTGCAAGTATTTCACTTTGTGTTGTGGCCCCAAAGGTATAATGTTTTTCATGGTACACTTCTGATTATCAAACAAGCCAAACCCATTTAATTGAATAATAGTATCTAAATATCAGTATCTGAACACGCTGCTAATCATTAATTAGTTGAATTAGTTTGAAGAAACAAGTGTAACTATTGGCAAGAGAGCTGATCTGATTGGTCAAAAGACCAATTAGTGGAAGACGATCAGCATTAGGATGCCTGTGTAAATGCAGCCTTCAACAGTCACAAACAACCACCTGCCGTAAACCCAACTGTTCTGAACAACTTATCTTTGCTTCTCACCCCATTCCTACCTTTAGCCCAAACTGCTGGCACTCAATTTATTTTTATTTTTTTCTTCCCCCGATTTCTTAAGTCTCACTCCTTTTACTTCCTTGGTAATATTCAAGGTTTCCAATAATATCTGCTTCTTACCATGTAAAATCTGAGTATTTGACAATCAACCAACCGGATCTACAGACATGGAATACCAAAACCGGTACGCCCACTTCTCATACACCCACAGGGGGGTGCACTACTCAATATTATGAAAGTGTTCTTAATGTTTGGTATAATCAGGCGGCCCAGTTCTGATCTTTTGCCCAATTATTGGCAAAATAGCTCATCTAATTTGTCAGAAGACCAATTAGTGTGGGGGGGATCAGAATTGTGCTGCTTGTGTAAACGCATTCCATTGTTTCTGGCATTTCCCTACAGTTCTTACACATCACATACCTACCTTAACCTATAAACCCTAGGGGTCATTCTGGCTACGTTAAGATAGGCAGCCCATTTCTGGTATTTTTTCTCACTAATTGGTCTTTTGACCTATCGGATCAACTCTGAAAAAGATCTCATGTGAAAAGCTCTTATGTGATTGGTCAAAAGAATATCAGAATTTGGCTGTCTGTGTAAACGCACCCGTTGTGAGCTCAATTTCTCAGGAAGAATCTGTTTTACATCATGTCACGCCTTCTCTCTCTCTCTCTCTGGTGTTTCAAATCAGGCGAACATGTGATATGGAATCCAATTGGACTGTCGTCACACTGTGCATTGTTGTCCATAACAAACTGCACTCCCAGATGAGGTAATTGTTATACCCAGGGCATGTTATTTTGATTACGCTGTACTTTCTGCTTGTTGGGAATACTGCATTTGTATTTTAAAATTGCATTATGTTTTGCTATTGAATTAGACATGGTCAAGTGAGGCTGGCCTGGCTGAATCATGCCAGTATTGTATGGAGGAGGAACACAATATGCGTTCCATCACAGGGGTCTTCCCCAACTAAGAGGGGACTTACTCAGTGTTCCTTTGTGTCAACCGCTGGTACATACATGGAACTAATGTTAAGACTTGTACAACAACCAGGTGGTAAATTAACTGGTTGACCCTCTGTGCTGCACTGCCTCTTGTGAAATCTAGATGTTAACGCCAGTTCATCTCAAGGCACCATTAGGGTCAGGAATGAGAGAGGGGGGGGGGGGGGGTGATTTCTCAGTTACATGAAGTTACTTCTCGTTGGGCATGGCAAGATACCACATTTGACCCCGTGTCTTTCTTATGCACAAACACAGAGACTGGCACTCGTGCATGCACACACAAACTGATTAAATCAGGAAAAGTATTTCATATTTTCATTACTTATAGCCTAAACCTGATTCTTATCTATCTAATAGCAAGTTAAGCAACCAGACGGCCTTTCTTCGGGACAGCATCAATAACAGAACAGATCTCACCACAGAAATGGGAAAGACCATTAATAAAGGTTAAAAAAATAAATATACTTTATTTTGATCAAATTTATTTTTGGAAGTCTATGAACAAAAATATATTAATGTCCAGAATAGTCCAACTGCAGTTCCCAGACAGACTGAAGAAAAAACACACAGTCCCTTGTAGCTTTACATTCTCCCCAACTGGAATGTCTGTCATTGGGAGATTCCATAATGCTGGAAACTTTGAGAATCTACAGTAGGAGATGTATCTCTGTGTCCCCAATAATGATCTGCTTTCGGTTACAGAAGAGACAATGGGACCACATCAAAGCACATTTTCCCTTCCACCATCACGCTCTTCGCAGATGAAATGTAACTCCTTCTTTATCCATTCTCACAAAATTTGAAATCAATCTCCATGACATTTTATTACCTTTTTGTGCCATCCAGAAATGCATAATATTAAACATATTAAACCATGATATAAAACCACGATTCTCTTTATATTACACCTTACCCTTTCTGACATTAGCTAATCAATTGAGCTGAGGGAAGTGTCCAGTAAACCAGGGACTTAAATTACACTTAATGCCGAGTCAGACTTGCTTGGCCACGTCATCTACAGTACATGTCGTGTACACGTCTAAAAAGAGATGTGTTATCGACAAAGAAGTATTTGCTTGAACAAGTAAGTGGGAGCTGTTCTAATATACTGTGAATATGGCACAGCTAATAGTGTCTCATTGCTTTATTATACAGTTTCATCATCTTTCACTAAATCCATATTCATATGCTATGAATATATGGTCACAATTTATTTTGGATAGTCAGAATTGTCCATCTGTAGTTGATCTGCAGATGGTCATACTCTCTGTTGATAAGCAACTGCTTGTTAAGGTTAGGTTAGGGTAAGAGTTAATGTTAGGGTTAGTAGATAGTTGAAATGCCATTGATAGTCCGTCTGTAGATGCTCTACAGACTATCCAAATAAAGTGTTACTGAATATGTTTATCAGGTAATATAACATTTCATAAGAGCCCACTTCCAGTTAAGTGTTACCGAAGACTACTTGTCAAGCATAGAACCAGATCCAGACTAGCTGATTTACTGTTTTCAATTCATAAATGGAATGACGATAAACTGTAAAACACCGATTTCCATTCATTTCCATAAAGGATGTTAAACTCATGAGTTCATAGTAATGGCCATTCCTCATGATCTGTCTGTCTGTGATAGGTGGTCAACCTTTCATACAAGTCAATCTCATCATGTGCCACATCATCCATCTTGTCAGCCGAGGCAGGGAATCAATGTTTACCAGACAGGGGAATCTATCTTAAACGCAACCCTGACCCAGACGGAACAAACACAGGCGCCAGAAACAAAGAAATTGGCTGGATGTTCATGGCTTTATGATGAATTGTGATACCTTTTAGTGCTACTTGTTGGATTTATCATCAAACTCAACTCAGATTTACCGAAAGGTCAGGCAGTGTGGCAAACTGAGGTATTGGGACAAAAAGTTCATGAGTTTGAGAGTTGTACACTGAAACCACTGTAAAATCCATTAGAAAGTCAATTCATCAAACCTGACTGAACGATTTGACAGAGGGACATCACCCACGTAAAGGGAACCTGGGTTGATGTCACTGAAACAGTATGTAAATCCAATCACAGCTCTTCTTTAGAGGACTTTCAGTCCGCTGTCGAAGCAGCTCCGGTCAGTCAGATATGTACGAGGATATAAACCACTCTGTGATCATCTGGACAGTTTGAGTGACATTCCCACATCCTTTCTAACATTCCTGTCTAGCCTCAATTGTTAACCTCAATATCGACTATTAAGGACTGATGTCCTGTGGCCTTTATGAACAATACCAGTCCAATGTTCTCTCCTTGGCCAGATAGGAGCTCGAGACGTCTAGCCGTGCAGTTGTGTCTGCATCATACCATTGATGCATCATACCACGCTCCTGTTGCGGTTAATGGCTGTATGGCTCACCAACATCTGCCTTTGTGTGTGTGTGTGTGTGCTCGCGGGCGTGCATGTCTGTGTGTGTGCTTGTGTGGTCTTGCATGCGTGAGAGACTGCACGTATCACCAGATGTCTAAGACCTGCTCTATTTATTGCTTCTGCAAACCTTGACTAGCTTCTACTCCTATCTCTGACAAAGGCCATAACACACCAGTCTTAGTACACTAGAACAGATCCCAGGTGAGATGTCACCATCTGTGAGTGAGCAGAGCAGAGCGCTGAGCGGGCTTCAAAGAAACAGCAGCATTCTTCTGCCCTTTCGTTTTTCCCCAGGCTAACTCCCGGGCCAGGAGCACCGTCTCTGTGCCGCCAAACCTGAGACGCACACAAAGTCCTTTTGGTGTTTCGTTTATTACCAACAGCGCTGACGTCCCAGGCCAGGGCTCTTGTTAAATCATTTCAGGGAGATATTTAAAATCTGTAATATAAAAATATGTCTCTCAAAGGCTTCAATTCCGCAGTTTATTTCCTCTGGTCCATTTCACGTTTCTATTTCTGCTCTGGTCTCTGGCGAAGTATCCGGACAGGCACTGAACCCATTACAGAGTAGGTCAGCTGTAACAGTGGAACTTTACCAAATTCAAGACCAAAGTGACTTCATAGTGGTTTGTCACTAGGATGCATTGAGAAGGGGATTCAACTCAAATAATACTTCACAAGGTCACATTATGTGGGTTTGTGATTGTTATCATGCAGTACACCACTTACCTAACCTGTTTGTTCTTCCACCAAGGAAGCCTAACAGTAAAAACCGAAGACATCAATAGATACCAATCAATAGTGTATGTTCTTTAAACATGTTCATCTCAGAGAGTAAAACCTATGACCCTGGTGCAACAGGCATAGGTTTAACGTACTCTACCGCTACCATTATCCTCAGCTTACTCCTAAGCTCCAGTACATTAAAGACCCAATTCTCCAACAGACACAGAGGCTCTGCGATGAATCAACGTATAGCCCCAACTGTCTGCAACAATCTATCTCAATATGGGGCTATGTAAATAACGTCAGAGTTATGACATTGGCGTGGTAGTTGGTATATTGATGCTGGTCTCCCTGGTTCTGCGTGCCTATTCTCTCCATGGCCCATGCCCTCTCTATGGCTTTGTCTGGGTGGAGTTTATTTAAAAGATGCCACTGTGTTTTGTTTTATGGGCAGTAGACTTGTAAACACTCCCAGGCATCCTCTCAGTGATAATCTGTGAGGACTTTTTTCCCCCCTCTCATGGTGCCAGGGAGCATGGGGGAATGATAGCGAGACGGGAAGGACAGATCAGGGGAAAGGTTGTAGAGGCCTTAGCTTTTCTTTATTGCAGGCCCCGCTTACATGTTTGATAAGAGAATATGGCTGACATGACGGAAATGCTTCAGACCCAATATTTTGGTCCAGTCTTGTTGCCACGACAAAAGGCACTGAGTGTGTTTGAGTACTTCAAAGTGCAGGCCATATTGTATTGTTTCACAGCATCTTTTAGGCCTGTGCCGCAAGTGAGAAGGGGCCAGCCCGTTCGAATGACAAACCGTTAGCAGCATGAAGGGACGTAGGTCAAAGAAACAAACTCTTACCACAACCCAACAACCATTGGCTGAAAAAATGTGTCGACCATTCAATGCATTCTATGCGTCTAGAAAACGACTGCTTAAAAGGTGAAAGCTAAACAGAATGCTGCAGAGGCAAAACAGAGCTACCCAAGTGTTATTACTAATTTGGCAGCGATGATGGGTTATGTTTGACGACAGCGTTCCGCAATGGAAAAGCACTCACTATGGAGAACGGCAGCAGGTGCACTTAGTGTGAAGCTGCTGATGATTGTTTTTCGATTTTTCCAGATAATTCCATATGGGCATATACATATTTTATAATGAGAGCCTGTAACAAGCCTCGATAGGCAAATAGGCCGCCAGGCAGACTGATCATTCGTGGAGAGTGTGTGTGTATCCTACTGTTGGCAACATCATGTATCAGATGTTGTTAAAAAATTAGCTCTGTGGGACAAACTAGTGCCTCCAGGGGCAGATGAGACAGATGTGATGAATCAGAGTAATGTTTTAATCAAACGGGTGGAGGAGGTGAAACTCAAATCTCCTGTCTGTAAAAAGAACCACAATCTAACACACACACACACACACACACACGACCACATACACATGCAGGCACCTGGAAGTGAGTCAGGCCAATAAAGACATCTCCAAACTCTCCACGTAACATCTGTTAACATCTGTCGAGTACAATTCCTACTGGTACTGCTCAATGAAAACACCTTGACTCAACAGAAAAGACACGTTACACGCCAAGGAAACCATTTCTCTGACAGCCCTAGTTAGATTTTCTCTGCGCCAAATCAAATCACATTAAACATTGGAGCTAAAATTAAATCCAACGGCCTTGCTCACACCACCACACCGTTATAAGTGATGGCACTATGATCTGTAACACCTGGGTAGTATGTAGAATACCAGCACACATCCATCGTCATTACAGACCAGTGTCACGGGGGGATGTTTGGAATGGGTCTTCTGGACAGAGGAGAGCATGGCTCATTTCTGCCAGGAAGCTTTACAGCTTGAATGAATCTTCTTACACCGCATCTCTGTGATGGGTACATGAAAACCAGTACGCACATAAGTGCGGACGCGCGCACACACACACACACACACACACACACACACACACACACACACACACACACACACACACACACACACACACACACACACACACGAGTGACAAATTAGCAGGGGTTTACACAGGCATTAACACCAGGGAACATGTTTGACTGGCCATTAGGAAGGCAAATGCCCTGTAAAATCTGCTACACTGCACAGGGTCTGCTCTCTCTCTCTCTCGCTTTCCCTCAATCTGTGAAAGTAATGACGACAGGTATTTCTACCGGTTGAGACAGTGCACCCTTGGGTGTCTACGTTTTTGTAAAGCGCTGGTAGAACATTCCAGTGTCATAGCCTAGGGCAAACTGTAGGTCGAACAAACACGTGCAAAATTCTATAAATCAATACTGGTAAGGTCAGATACAGCGCATTTGGAAAGTATTCAGACCCCTTGACTTTTTCCACATTTGGTTACGTTACAGTCTTATTCTAAAATGGATGAAATCTTTTCCCCCCGCATCAATGTACACACAATACCCCATGATGACAAAGCAAAAACAGGTTTTAAGAAATTTTGGCAAAAATAGTTATTATAAAACTATCACATTTACATAAGTATTCAGACCCTTTACTCAGTACTTTGTTGAAGCACCTTTGGCAACGATTACAGCCTCGAGTCTTCTTGGGTATGACGCTACAAGCTTGGCACACCTGTATTTGGGGAGTTTCTCCAATTCTTCTCTGCAGATCCTCTCAAGCTTTGTCAGGTTGGATGGGGAGCGTCGCTGCAAAGCTATTTTCAGGTCTCTCCAGAGATGTTCGATCTGGTTCAAGTCCGGGCTCTGGCTGGGCCACTGAAGGACATTCAGAGACTTGTCCCGAAGCCACTCCTGCATTGTCTTGGCTGTGTGCTTACGGTTGTTGTCCTGTTGGAAGGAGAACCTTCGCCCCAGTCTGAGGTCCTGAGCGCTCTGGAGAAAATGTCTTCCTTTTAAGAATGACGAAGGCCATTGTGTTCTTGGTGGACCTTCAATGCTGCAGAAATGTTTTTGGTACCCTTCCCCAGAAGTGTGCCTCGATACAATCCTGTCTCGGAGCTCTACGGACAATTCCTTCCACCTCATGGCTTGGTTTTTGCTCTGACATGCATTGTCAACGGTGGGACCTTATATAGACAGGTGTGTGCTTTTCCAAATCATATCCAATCAATTGAATTTACTACAGTTGGACTCCAATAAAATTGTAGAAGCATCTCAAGGATGATCAATGTAAACGGGATGCACCTGAGCTCAATTTCGAGTCTCATAGCAAAGGGTCTGAAAACGTATGTAGGTAAGGTCTTGAAGTTTTTATATATATATACACTGCTCAAAAAAATAAAGGGAACACTAAAATAACACATCCTAGATCTGAATGAATGAAATATTCTTATTAAATACTTTTTTCTTTACATAGTTGAATGTGCTGACAACAAAATCACACAAAAATTATCAATGGAAATCAAATGTATCAACCCATGGAGGTCTGGATTTGGAGTCACACTCAAAATTAAAGTGGAAAACCACACTACAGGCTGATCCAACTTTGATGTAATGTCCTTAAAACAAGTCAAAATGAGGCTCAGTAGTGTGTGTGGCCTCCACGTGCCTGTATGACCTCCCTACAACGCCTGGGCATGCTCCTGATGAGGTGGCGGATGGTCTCCTGAGGGATCTCCTCCCAGACCTGGACTAAAGCATCCGCCAACTCCTGGACAGTCTGTGGTGCAACGTGGCGTTGGTGGATGGAGCGAGACATGATGTCCCAGATGTGCTCAATTGGATTCAGGTCTGGGGAACGGGCGGGCCAGTCCATAGCATCAATGCCTTCCTCTTGCAGGAACTGCTGACACATTCCAGCCACATGAGGTCTAGCATTGTCTTGCATTAGGAGGAACCCAGGGCCAACCGCACCAGCATATGGTCTCACAAGGGGTCTGAGGATCTCATCTCGGTACCTAATGGCAGTTAGGCTACCTCTGGCGAGCACATGGAGGGCTGTGCGGCCCCCCAAAGAAATGCCACCCCACACCATGACTGACCCACCGCCAAACCGGTCATGCTGGAGGATGTTGCAGGCAGCAGAACGTTCTCCACGGCGTCTCCAGACTCTGTCACGTCTGTCACATGTGCTCATGTGCTCAGTGTGAACCTGCTTTCATCTGTGAAGAGCACAGGGCGCCAGTGGCGAATTTGCCAATCTTGGTGTTCTCTGGCAAATGCCAAACGTCCTGCACGGTGTTGGGCTGTAAGCACAACCCCCACCTGTGAACGTCGGGCCCTCATACCACCCTCATGGAGTCTGTTTCTGACCGTTTGAGCAGACACATGCACATTTGTGGCCTGCTGGAGGTCATTTTGCAGGGCTCTGGCAGTGCTCCTCCTTGCACAAAGGCGGAGGTAGCGGTCCTGCTGCTGGGTTGTTGCCCTCCTACGGCCTCCTCCACGTCTCCTGATGTACTGGCCTGTCTCCTGGTAGCGCCTCCATGCTCTGGACACTACGCTGACAGACACAGCAAACCTTCTTGCCACAGCTCGCATTGATGTGCCATCCTGGATGAGCTGCACTACCTGAGCCACTTGTGTGGGTTGTAGACTCCGTCTCATGCTACCACTAGAGTGAAAGCACCGCCAGCATTCAAAAGTGACCAAAACATCAGCCAGGAAGCATAGGAACTGAGAAGTGGTCTGTGGTCACCACCTGCAGAACCACTCCTTTATTGGGGGTGTCTTGCTAATTGCCTATAATTTCCACCTGTTGTCTATTCCATTTGCACAACAGCATGTGAAATTTATTGTCAATCAGTGTTGCTTCCTAAGTGGACAGTTTGATTTCACAGAAGTGTGATTGACTTGGAGTTACATTGTGTTGTTTAAGTGTTCCCTTTATTTTTTTGAGCAGTGTATATACTGTATATATATATACATTTTGAACTATTTCTAAAAACCTGTTTTCGCTTTATTATGGGGTATTGTGTGTAGATTGATGAGGATTTTTTTTATTTAATCCATTTTAGAATAGGGTTGTAACGTAACAAAATGTGGAAAAAGTCAAAACAATGACAGCTGACAGTATTGCATTCTAATATATTTTTCAGTATGCGGTCTGGGACGTACGCCATGGGATTTTCTTTGCCAAATGACTTTTTCAGCAGCTTTTCTCTTTCTTTCTCCGTCTGTTTCTTTTCGTTATAGATCCTTGCCACCTTGTCCAGGTGGGCTTTCACCCTCTCCTTGTTCTTCCTGACTTCTTCCTTACTAGCTGCTTTTCTAGCTCTGAGCAGCTCTTTCACTTTGTTCTTCTCCAACATCTCTCTTTCTCTCCTCTTCATTTTCTTTCATTTCCATCTGAAAGAGAAAGTCCATATATGTTAGACAGTGATCTGAGATATTATTGTTACTCCTTCTCTAGCATGCAGTCAAATTAATCCATTGAATCTGATAGTATAACCATTAGGAGGTGGCTTGTGACCTCCCTGAACTGTGACTGGTTAAATGGAGTACTGTACCTGTGCCTGCTCTTGCTCTCTGAACCTCAGGACAGTCTGCATCTGGTACAGCTTTACAGTATGTAAGCCTCCTTCATCCTCTCCACCATATCTATCTTCTCTATTGCTCATCTATCTTCCACCATTTGCATTTTCTTAATTTCACTATTCTTTCTCTCCCACTCCCCCGTAAGCTCCAACCTCTCCTTTTCCATCTGTCATCCCTTCTTTTCTTGTCCATGCAGGTACAGAATCATTCCAGAGCCTCTATCGCTCTCTCCTTTTCTCTCAGCTCAATCATCCACACCTCTGCTGCCTGCGTGTTCCTCCACTTAATCTCCAAATCCTCCTCCTCCTTCATCCATCATTACTCCCGTTGATCCCAGAGGCTTCATAGGCCAGCCTTGGCCCATCTCCAAACTGTCCTCCTTCCAGCCTACTAGTGTCTGATTCCTCTCCTGGTCTGCTGTGGCCAAAGCTGTCTCCAAACTATTTCTTATGAGGTTCCATCCATTCCTCTCTCTCACCCTCTCCTTCTCCACCCTTTCATTCTCATCTAACAGTATGTTGTTCTCCACTGTCACCTTCCATTACTTGACTTGGCTAAGGACATCTTCTTCACCTTTGCTATCCTGTCCACCAACGTTTGTGTGTCGCCTGCTGCTTGTCCAACACCTTTTTCACCCTTTCATTCTCAGCTAACAGCCTCGTGTTCTCCACGGTCAACTTCCCTATGTTGGCCAAGTGCAGTATGTTCTCCATCGTCACCTTTGTCATCTTAACTTCTATCTTTTCTTTGTCTGCCATTTAAGCTTTCTCTGTTTCTCCAACATCTCTCCCTTTCATTCTCAGCTAACAGCTTGGTACTCTCCACTGTCACCTCTCCTATCTTGGCCAAGTTCAGTATGTTCTGAACCTTCAGCTTTGCCATCTTGAGCTCCATCTTTTTTTTCTGTCTGACACTTAACTTTCTCTCTGTTTCTCAAACAACTCTCTCTCTAGCTTCCATTGGTAGTGGTTTACCTCAATAGAAGCCTCAGTCTCCCTGATCTGTCTCAGCAAATCTTTAATTAGCCTTTCTCTTTCTTGCCCTGGTTCCACCCTCCCCTTGTTGACTTTCTCCAACACCTCTCTATCCAGCTTCCATCGGTTGTGGTCTACCTTGTTACAAGTCTCAATCTCCTTTCTCATTCTCAGCAGCCCTTCCATGTCTTTCTTTCTCTCATTCCTCCCTCATCTTGTTGCCTTTCTCCATCTCCTCACTTTCAGTAAATTATTTATCCAGCTCACTGACCCCTCTCTGCATGGAGAAACATGCATTTGTTTTATTTATTTGATTTGTTCCCATCATTTTCTTTAAACAGTCTGACCATGCCGGATTTTTGACTTGAGTTACCCTAAGGATCATTTTTATCTATTATTTATATTTTTTTCCATGATCTCGCCATCACGGTTGACAACTCCATTGTGTCCTCCTCCCAGAGTGCTAAGAACCTTGGCGTGATCCTGGACAACACCCTGTCGTTCTCAACTAACATCAAGGCGGTGACCCGTTCCTGTAGGTTCATGCTCTACAACATTCGCAGAGTACGACCCTGCCTCACGCAGGAAGCGGCGCAGGTCCTAATCCAGGCACTTGTCATCTCCCGTCTGGATTACTGCAACTCGCTGTTGGCTGGGCTCCCTGCCTGTGCCATTAAACCCCTACAACTCATCCAGAACGCCGCAGCCCGTCTGGTGTTCAACTTTCCCAAGTTCTCTCACGTCACCCCGCTCCTCCGCTCTCTCCACTGGCTTCCAGTTGAAGCTCGCATCCGCTACAAGACCATGGTGCTTGCCTACGGAGCTGTGAGGGGAACGGCACCTCCGTACCTTCAGGCTCTGATCAGGCCCTACACCCAAACAAGGGCACTGCGTTCATCCACCTCTGGCCTGCTCGCCTCCCTACCTCTGAGGAAGTACAGTTCCCGCTCAGCCCAGTCAAAACTGTTCGCTGCTCTGGCACCCCAATGGTGGAACAAACTCCCTCACGACGCCAGGTCAGCGGAGTCAATCACCACCTTCCGGAGACACCTGAAACCCCACCTCTTTAAGGAATACCTAGGATAGGATAAAGTAATCCTTCTAACCCCCCCCCCCCCCCCCCCTTAAAAGAGTTAGATGCACTATTGTAAAGTGGTTGTTCCACTGGATATCATAAGGTGAATGCACCAATTTGTAAGTCGCTCTGGATAAGAGCGTCTGCTAAATGACTTAAATGTAAATGTAAATGTTTTTACACATTTGGCAATTTTTTTTCTGACCAGCGTTGGCCAGATTTAGCCTCACCTCCGCGAATTCCGTCCAATTACAAAGAGTTAAAAAAAGTATACACTTGAAGTTATAGTTTAGTGAATGGATGCGTTTTTTTTCGTTGGTTCTTCTGGTTGTTGTAACGTTCTTGGGTTCTAATATTTAGCCAAGGAATGTAGACTAATTGTTGCATCATAATGAGATTGGAATTGTGGTTTGTATTCTGGCCAAAAATCTCTGATTTCGAAAGATATTAGAACGATATTTAAAAAAATCTTGATGACCAAGGAATGTAGGCGAATTGTTGCATCATAATGAGATTGGAATTGTGGTTTGTATTCTGGCCAAAAATCTCTGAATTCTAAAGATATTAGAACGATATTTGTAAAAAATCTTAATGACCTAATACATAGAATTACACAATTCTAGCTCATGGATGAGGTATCAAATTAATAAATCATTAATTCCCAGGCAAATAAATTAGGTTTATTTCAAATATATTCAAAATAAAGATGACTTTGTAAGTAATTAAATGTCGATTTTTTTAATGTAGGCTATATAGTACGGTATGGTTCGTCACTGGGCTTCTTGAAGGTGGTTAGAGAAAATGAAAGGGGAAAAATATGTGTGCCATATGAAAATTATGAAACATTTGAAAACCTACCAAAATCACCTCGAAAAGCGTATAGTCTTTGAAACATGTAGCTTTTCTGATAAGTTATATGACCTAAAGCAGTACATTTAACAGTCTCGGGGACTGAGAGCGAGAGAGAGAGAGAGAGAGAGAGTGTAGGCAACGCGTGGGCGAGAGAGTGCGAGAGAGAGAGAGAGAGAGAGCGGAAAGTGACACATGCACTACCCGCTCTTTATCATTAGCTGTCAGACAGATGCCTGCGACAGTCGGAGAGTTAGAGTTTCGGAGGAAGGACAACGGGGACTATAGAACAGACTGATCAAAAGATATGGAGTGGCAGTCGATTTTTGTCGCCAATTGAGACCCGTTTGGTAAGAGTTGAGCTTGTTTCGTTCCTATACACAGTGTTATTTACTACTCATTAATGCCAATATCGTTTGAACTGCTCTTGCGCAATGGAGCCCTAAATAGTTGCATGTTTTCTTTAAAAAAGAGAACCGTTTTATACCTTGGAGACTTTGGAAACTTTACAGAAGAGCAACAAGAGAAAGGGAAACAATTTGGGGGAAATCCACTGAATCACAATGATTCAACAATGCCAGCCCATTGGTCACAGACGTCAGTTCAATGTCTAGTTTTGAGTTGTCAACTAACCGTGAATTCAACCTGAAATCAACCAAACATGTCACCATGTCATTGGATTTAGGTCAAAAGTTGGGTGGCAAAAGATTGTTTCCCAGGTTGACTCAAGGTCATCAAATTGAAATTTTTGCTTGAAATGAGTGGAAAGAATGTTGATTCAACCGTTTTTTTCCCAGTGGAATGGGTCTTAACACTTACCATAGCCCTTTCTGCTGCCAAACAAGGGTGACTTTAAGAGCTTGAGGCGGCACACCACAAAACTGACAGCCTGACACACACACACACACTGAGCCTCGAGTCATGCTGTCGAACGAGAGCTGCGAGAACAGCACCCATATCCACACGGACGGGAACCCGGTGGTGAGCACGGTGATGTTCATCCTGGGGGTGATGGGGAACTTCATCGCCCTGGCCATCCTGGGTGTCCACCGGAAGGAGCGGCGCACCAAGTCCTCCGTCTTCTGCATCCTGGTGACGGGACTGGCCCTCACTGACCTGCTGGGTACCTGCTTCCTCAGCCCCCTGGTGTTTGTGTGCTACGCCCGCCAGCGGTCCCTGCTGGGGCTCACTGGGGACCAGGGACTCTGTGGCCTCTTCGCCTTTGCCATGACCTTCTTCGGCCTGGCCTCAATGCTCATCCTGTGTGCCATGGCCGTGGAGCGCTGCCTGGCCATCAGCCACCCCTATTTCTACTCCAAGTGCGTCCGACGCAGCTTCGCCAAGGTGGCCCTCCTGCTTATCTACGTCTTCACCTGCGCCTTCTGTGTTTTGCCATTCTTCGGCTACGGCCGCCACAAGCAGTACTGCCCGGGCACGTGGTGCTTCATCAAGATGGAGGCGGTGGGCGAGGGGGCGGACGAAGAGAGGAAGGTTCTGGCATTCTCGCTGTCCTACGCCTCGGTCATGGCGCTGCTGATTGTGGCGGTGTTTGTGTGCAACGGGTCGGTGATCGTCAGCCTGTGCCGGATGCACCGCAGCCAGATGACACGGCGTGGTTCGGTGGTGAATGGAGGGAGGAAGAGGAAGATGAGTCTGGGCTGGTTCGGACAGGGGGAGGAGGAGATGGACCACCTGATGCTGCTGGCCTCCATGACGGTCATCTTCGTTGTCTGCTCCTTGCCGCTCACTGTGAGTTGACCTCTGACCTCTCTCTCTCTGACCCATATCCCTGGGTGTTTGTTGTTGTGTGTGTTCATGTATGTGTGTGCATACGTGTGGCCCCAAGCTATGACTGACCCACGTCCTGTGACTTATCTGCGACTCAAACTCTGTGTGACTCACTGTATTTACTCACTTTTCCTGTGACCGAGTGACCTCTTTCTCTTTTGTGTCTCTTCAATTGTCTTATCCTCTCTGTCTGGATCTCTCTGTATGTGATTCTGTCTGATACCTAAGTCATGACCCTAGAGTACACTGTCATACTGTGGCTATTAGACATTAAAAACCACTTCGCTCAGCTCCTGATCTCTCTCTATACACACGTTCTGTGTAAACAATGGCATGCTGTGCTATCTCGCTCACTGTTAGATCGCTTCAGTGTCTTGATATTGACGTGAAAATAAGAACCACAGTGCTTTTGAGGAAGTATCAGATGTGGGAGAAACCTTTGTTCCAAGGAAGAAACTGTTTTAAAAAACCAAGCGGGCCTGTCTCTTCTCCTCTTCCCAATGGGGCCGTCCCTTATGACATATCCAATGCCCAGAGAGGTTTGGTTGCGTAACCAGACCGTCATTTGGATTGTAAATAAACCCGACCGTTGATGTTTTGCCTCTAATTGAGAGGTGTGTGCTAAACCTGCCAGCCCTGGAGGACTGGATCTGGCCCCTCCCTTCCCAGAGGGCTGTGGGGCGGGTCTCTGCTTGTGGGTGCTGTTCAGTGGGTTTGACACTGAGCTGGGGAGGCACCCTCCTGTCCCTGTCCCTTCTGGCTGTTACACACACACACACACACACACAGACACACACACACACAGACATACATATGGACATTTTTTGAAATACTGTTAAACTGAGGGTTGAAACCAAAACAATCTATGTTTTGCGGAAAGTCACTGTTTGAGTGTAAAGATATAAGCCTGCTATCCTTGATTACAAACGAAATAAGCTTGCCAGTTTCCTTTGATTTAAGTTCAATTATTGATTTGTGCTACTAAGTACAGTTGAGTAATGACATTCCAGTTGCCAAAGTAGTTAAAGAGTAACTCCAAGGAATGAGGATGATTGACTGTAATGTCAACTGTTGCCCTTTTTCTTTGAGTCATTCCATACCAATCTTCTCCCTGAGGTCTCTCTGCTGCCTGTGGGTAATACTCCATGATGAGACAGAAAGATGACAGAGCGGTTTTTAAGGAACTGTCTTGTTGCAGTCTGTCAGGATCTGTGGTTGATACCCTAGGGAAATATGCAGACACGTCCAGACTCCTGAGTCACTTCTTGGACCAGACGGTGTCTGTGGGTGTAGAATTTCCTCCAGCCTCCAGCAATGATTTGGCATACTTGTTGAAATTCAAATCTAACCAAATACTACTAAATGTGTAGATAGAGTCAGTTTGATTCATATGCAGATGGTAAGAAAGATTACCCTGCAGGTTGGGCCCCCCCCAAAATATAAAAAGGGAACTCAGTCTGGGTCTCAACTTACTGTTGAGACTTACACGGAACCCAAACCGGCTGCCCGCGTGCGCCATCGTGCATACATCTATTTTGTCCCCCAACACCAAACGCGATCACAGCACGCAGGTTAAAATATCAAGACAAACTCTGAACCAATTACATTAATTTGGGGACAGGTCGAAAAGCATTAAACATTTATGGCAATTTAGCTTGCACTTGCTAGCTAATTTGTCCTATTTATCTAGCTTGCTGTTGCTAGCTAATTTGTCCTGGGATATAAACATTAGGTTATTATTTTACCTGAAATGCACAAGGTCCTCTACTCCGACAATTAATCCACACGTATAAACGGTCAACCGAATAGTTTCTAGTCATCTTTCCTCCTTCCAGGCTTTTTCATCGTTTAATTTATATGGTGATTGGCATCTAAACTTTCATAGTATTACCACGACTACCGGCAAAACAGTTCATCTTTCAATCACCCACGTGGGTATAACCAATGAGGAGATGGCATGTGGGTACCTGCTTCTATAAACCAATGAGGAGATGGGAGAGGCAGGACTTGCAGCGCGATCTGCGTCAGAAATAGGAATGACTTCTATTTTAGCCCTTGCCAACGCAGCCTCTCGTTGACGCCCGCGAGCAGGGTGGGTGCAATAATTGAATAACATAGATTCCTAAATGTATTTTGCAACGCTCGGCGCACGCGACGCGAGCGGTGTAGTCAGGGTATTAGAATAGTAGAATATTCAAGGTGCAAATTTAGTTGTGCATCAGCAGTTTCTCTCTTGTTTCTCTTGACAGTCATTCAATTAGACGTCAGCTAACAATTGTTAGATTGGTAAGTTAGTCTAGCCAGCTATCTAAACTTGTAGTAATCATGGCCAAATACCGACCAGGCAAGCAGGGCACGTTAAGGCCGTTAATCTGGTGATTAATTGAATAGCCTGTTATTAAGGAATCACCCAACTGACTGACTCACACACCACCTCATACATGCCATACTGCGTGTGTGTGTGTGCTGTGCTGTGTGAATGTGACTATGAGTGGATTAGAGCGAGGTAATAGAGGAGTGTGTCTAGGATGAGACGAGTGCAGTTCAGCACAGTGCATGTCAATGCAGCAGTCTCTCTCTCCTCCCAGCTAAGCCCTGCTGCTTTGCCTATAGCCCCAGACCTGTAGTTAAGATGCGGGTTTAGAGTGTAAGACTGCTGGAACGTGATGGAAACCAGAGCAAGAGGAGATGCAGGATGGAGGAAAGAAACGACTCTAGTTTCTATAATTCCCTCTTTAATATGGTCGAGTGGCAATGGGATAGAGAGTCTAGTTTATGTAATACACTTACCACTCCTGTCAATACTGAGCACACATACAGTACAGTACAGTCCACACACACACACACTTAGACTCACAGGCACGCCGCCGTCTCTCTGTCCAATTCGTATTAATGGAATGCAAACACGTTGATGTAACACTATACAGTAGAGCACAATGCCAGGCGCTGAAGAATAGATGCTTTTTCTGACAGCGGTATGCTTTCAGCAACGCCACAAGATCTAGTGAGGCTTGGCTGGAACAAGTGAATATGAGCGAGATGGAAAGAAGAGATAAATATGGTGCATTTGGGCTGATAAGGGGAGGATGTGTTAGCTTTCAATCTGTCTACTCTGGAAGGAATGGATGGGGTGAGGGAGAGGGAGATTGAAAACCAGAAGAAGAGGAGAAGAGATGAGTAACCAGCTGGACTGATGCTGCTTGATACAGTGTAGGTAGGTCATATTCATGGAAAAGGCTCCGTGACAACTAATGTGAAGTTTGCAGAAGCATATCAAATTTGGTGTAAAATGAAAGCTAAGAGTCAATTATATATATATATATATATATCTTTTTTTATGAAGGCATATATCAATTCTTCAAACATTTTCCATCCTAAAAATTAGGAATAAGAAAAGGCTTTCTGGTCAAACAGATGGAAACGGGATATTTGCCTCCTGTAAGTTTAAGAAATGTTGCCTAGTGTCTTGTCATTCTGCCACCAAAAATATTGAACGTTTACAGAAGTACCAAGTAAAGGTAGACCTACCGATTAGTCAGTGTTTTTACTGAAAGCAATTTGGTTTATGATTTTATTTAAGTGATTCAAATGTGTCATTCGGTTCCCAAATCGGTAACAGAGTGACCAGAAAATCTGTCACAAAATGACTGCAACTGAATTGGCTACAATGGGAATTCATAGTAGTCACCAAGTCACAAGGTACAGTACAGTATAAAACAAGTAGAGTATAGGACAGTACAGTAAAGCACACTAGAGTACAGTATTATTTAGTGTACTGTACTCTACTTAACAATACAGTACACTACACGGCTGTGCTGTGTTCTGCTGTGCTGTACTCTACTCTACTGTGCTAGTCTGTGATGTCCAAACGTGTCTATGATTATAGTCTAGACGTCTATGATTGGTACAGACTTGGTCCATTCCGGACCAACCAAATTTGGTCTTGTTTGGGGGCGGAGCTCATTAGAATAATAGCCAATGTGTAGAATAATACCCAAGCATTAGGATATTACATTTGTCTACCTTCGTGTACCTATTCAGGATATCACCATGAAGAGAATGACATTCATAATTATGCATTTTTTGTATAGTACAGATCAGGGACCCATGATGTCATTCTGTTACCATCATTCTGTTATTGCAGAGGTGTTAAACTCATTCCATGGAGGGCCTAGTGTCTGCAGGTTTTTCCTTTCAAGACCTAGACAACCAGGTGAGGGGAGTTCTTTACTAATTAGTGACCTTAATTCATCATTCAAGTACAGTCGTGGCCAAAAGTTTTGAGAATGACACAAATATGAATTTCCACAACGTTTGCTGCTTCAGTGTCTTTAGATATTTTTGGCAGATGTTACTATGGAATACTGAAGTATAATTACAAGCATTTCATAATTGTCAAAGGCTTTTATTGACAGTTACATGAAGTTGATGCAAAGATTCAATATTTGCAGTGTTGACCCTTCTTTTTCAAGACCTCTGCAATCTGCTCTGGCATGCTGTCAATTAACTTCTGGGCCACATCCTGACTGATGGCAGCCCATTCTTGCATAGTCAATGCTTGGAGTTTGTCAGAATGTGTGGGTTTTTGTTTGTCCACCCGCCTCTTGAGGATTGACCACAAGTTCTCAATGGGATTAAGGTCTGGGGAGTTTCCTGGCCATGGACCCAAGAAATCAATGTTTTGTTCCCCGACCCACTTAGTTATCACTTTTGCCTTATGGCAAGGTGCTCCATCATGCTGGAAAATGCATTGTTCGTCACCAAACTGTTCCTGGCTGTTTGGGAGAAGTTGCTCTCGGGGGATGTGTTGGTACCATTCTTTATTCATGGATGTGTTCTTAGGCAAAATTGTGAGAGAGCCCACTCCCTTGGCTGAGAAGCAACCCCACACATGAATGGTCTCAGGATGCTTTACTGTTGGCATGACACATGACTGATGGTAGCGCTCACCTTGTCTTCTCCGGACAATCTTTTTTCCGGATGCCCCAAGCAATCGGAAAGGGGATTCATCAGAGAAAATGACTTTACCCCAGTCCTCAGCAGTCCAATCCCTGTACCTTTTGCAGAATATCAATCTGTCCCTGATGTTTTTCCTGGGGAGAAATGGCTTCTTTGCTGCCCTTCTTGACACCAGGCCATCCTCCAAAAGTCTTCGCCTCACTGTGCGTGCAGATGCACTCACACCTGCCTACTGCCATTCCTGAGCAAGCTTTGTACTGGTGGTGCCCCGATCCCGCAGCTGAATCAAGTTTAGGAGACGGTCCTGGCGCTTGCTGGACTTTCTTGGGTGCCCTGAAGCCTTCACAATAATTTAACCGCTCTCTTTGAAGTTCTTGATGATCCGATAAATGGTTGATTTCGGTGCAATCTTACTGGCAGCAATATCCTTGCCTGTGAAGCATTTTTTGTGCAAAGCAATGATGACGGCATGTGTTTCCTTGCAGGTAACCATGGTTGACAGAGGAAGAACAATGATACCAAGCACCACCCTTCTTTTGAAGCTTCCAGTCTGTTATTCGAACTCAATCAGCATGACAGAGTGATCTCCAGCCTTGTCCTCGTCAACACTCACACCTGTGTTAACGAGAGAATCACTGACATGATGTCAGCTGGTCCTTTTGTGGCAGGGCTGAAATAGTGGAAATATTTTTTGAGGATTCAGTTAATTTGCATGGCAAAGAGGGACTTTGCAATTAATTGCAAGTCATCTGATCACTCTTCATAACATTCTGGAGTATATGCTAATTGCCATCATACAAACTGAGGCAGCAGACTTTGTGAAAATTAATATTTGTGTCAATTTCAAAACTTTTGGCCACGACTGTACAAGGGTGGAGCGGAAACCCGCAGACACTTGGTCCTCCTTGGAATGAGTTTGACAGGTTTTATCGGATGTTAATCCACTTCACTTACTGTAGTTCATTAACCAAAATAGATTTTTTTGAACTCAAGGTGTCATATCATAGCGGACACCCCATTCTTTCTGCAGACATTTTTTAACCTTGATTCGTAGTAAATATAGATATTTACAGCATTTTTGGAAAACGTGGTCACATAGAAAACTGAGGGAGATTTTAGTGTCATTCTGTAACCAAACTTTACATCTGTACAGTGCAATTGTGGTTAGAATAAGTCTTGTTCCCCAACACTAAATTTAATCCAGACAGAAAATGTGGTTGTTTAATTAACATTGCAGGCTCAGACCAGTGTTTGATGATGGAGTCTGTAGGTATTTATAATATTTGCTTTGTGGTTTATTGAGGAGGGAATTTTTCAGGTGTGAAAAGGTGAAAGGTACAACAATGTGTAACATAACAGGACTGCAGACATTGCACCAGCTGACAAAGTTCCCTTTTAGACTTCTTTTCATGTTTCAATCTGGAGCCTACTTCTCAAATCTGACTCAAGGTCAGCAGCTATGTGCAGTATTGTAATTTGTTGGTCACTGCCAAACTATTTACCTAGGCCTCTCAGCGCTGTCCATATGGCCTTCAATTCCCTTTCACCCTGCTTTGATTTACATCCTGCGTGTGGTTGCATAAAGCGTTTGTGACATGGAGCAGAATAGATTGGTATCGTTAAACGATCGCCCTTGACGCTCTGAGGGCTATTGTGCGTCACTGTGGCCGATCTATCACTCCGAGATGTGACTGTGTTTTGGGATAAGGTTGTGTGTGTGTATGTAATACATCTGTCTGATGTGTATAAGCTGAAGTCCTTTTCTCTGGTGAACATTCGATGGTCTGATGCTTTTATCGATTTGATTGTAAATGTCATTGGTTATTTATAGTGCCTTGCAAAAGTATTCAGACCCCTTTAATTTCTTCACATTTTGTTGTGTTGCGAAGTGGGATTCAAATGGATTTAATTGTCATTTTGGTCAACAAAATACTCATGTTAAAGTGGAAGATGATTCATATTTTTTAAAGATGAATATAAAATGAAAGAAATAAAATATAGTCGTAGCATTAGTTAGCATTCTCTTTGTTTTAAGCAAGCCTAAATTAGTTGAGGTGTACAATTTGGATGAACAAATCACATAAAAAGCTACATGGACTCACTCTGTGTGAAATAATAGGGGTTGACATGGTTTTTAAATGCTATGTGGATTTTTTAAAAGAAGTACCATACCAAGGATCATTTTTCTATTTGATTTTGAATTTTAAGACCACTTAAAAAATACAAAATACAGAGAATGCCAAGAGTGTGCAAAGCTGTTATGACGGCAAAGGGTGGCTACTTTGAAGAATCTCAAGTATATAATATATTTATTTATATTTCATATATTATTTCATAGTTTTGATGTCTTCACTATTATTCTACAATGTAGAAAATAGTACAAATAAAGAAAAACCCTTCAATGAGTAGGTGTTCTAAAACTTTGGACTGGTACTCTACTTCCATTCATTTTTTCCAACTGGTACCGGGGGACATTCAGACGAGTATTGTGAGGCCTGTGGGCATCCTAGAGCAAAACAACATATTAGTGTGTAGCCCAAAAGGTTCGGACACTACAGACAGAAGTTGGGAGATTGGCTGTACCGACTTCAGACGAATCCCATCTTTCCATAGAGGGGTCATAATAGTTTGTAGGCCAAAACGTTCGGACGCTTAAGGATGATTTTGTGAGAAGACCGATTTTTAGGGATGTCTCATGGTCTGACAAACACCGCTCTAGCTCTGTCCCCTTTCAACGCAGATGCGGAAGTGCGACATCGGCGGACGCGGTGGATTGAGACACATGCAAAAAAAACACATCTGTAGCTTACAGTGTATTCAGACCCCTTCCCTTTTTCCACATTTTGTTATGTTTCAGCCGTATTCTAAAATGGATTAAATAGTTTTTTCAAGTATTCAGACACTTTACTCAGTACTTTGTTGAAGCACCTTTGGCAGCAATTACAGCCTTCAGTCTTTTAGGTATGACACTACAAGCTTGGTGCACCTGTATTTGGGGAGTTTCTCCCATTCTTCTCTGCAGATCCTCTCAACCTCTGTCAGGTTGGGTGGGGAGCGTCGCTGCACAGCTATTTTCAGGTCTCTCCAGAGATGTTCGATCAGGTTCAAGTCCCGGCTCTGGCTGGGCCACTCAAGGACATTCAGAGACTTGTCCCGAAGCCACTCCTGCATTGTCTTGGCTGTGTGCTTCGAGTCGTTGTCCTGCTGAAAGGTTAACCTTCGCCCTCAGTCTGAGGTCCTTAGCGCTCTGGAGCAGGTTTTCATCAAGGATCTCTCTGTACTTTGCTCCGTTCATCTTTCCCTCGAGTCCCTGCCTCTGAAAAGCATCCCCACAGCATGATGCTGCCACCACCATGCTTCACCGTAGGGATGGTGCCAGGTTTCCTCCAGACGTGACGCTTGGCATTCAGGCCAAATAGTTCAATCTTGGTTTCATCAGTTCAGAGAATCTTGTGTCTCATGGTCTGTGAGACCTTTAGGTGCCTTTGGCAAACTCCAGGCGGGCTGTCATGTGCCTTTTACTGATGAGTGGCTTCTGTCTGGCCACTCTACCATAAAGTTCTGATTGGTGGAGTGCTGCAGAGATGGTTGTCCTTCTGGAAGGTTCTCCCATCTCCACAGAGGAACGCTGGAGCTCTGTCAGTGACCATCGGCCCTCCTCCCCCGATTGCTCAGTTTGGCCGGGCGGCCAGCTCTAGGAAGAGTCTTGGTGGTTCCAAACTTCTTCCATTTAAAAACAATGAAGGCCACTGTGTTCTTGGGAACACAGACATTTTTTGGTACCCTTCCCCAGATCTGAACCTTGACACAATCGCGTCTCAGAGCTCTGCGGACAATTCCTTCAACCTCATGGCTTGGTTTTTGCTCTGACATGCACTGTCAACTGTGGGACCTTATACAGACAGGTGTGTGCCTTTCCAAATCATATCCAATCAATTGAATTTACCACAGGTGAACTCCAATCAAGTTGTAGAACCATCTCAAGGATGATCAATGGAAACAGGATTCACCTGAGCTCAATTTCGAGTCTCATAGCAAAGGGTCTCAATACTTATGTAAGTAAACAAGGTATTTCTGTTTTTTATTTTTAATACATTTGCAAGAATTTGCCATTGACACAAAACATGTAAAACGAAATGTCGGGAAGACCTGGGAGATGCTATTGATGATGATGAATGGATACAGATATGTTAGAATGCCCAGTCATGTTCATATAATCTCAGACATCAATTTATGCAGTTCAAGACCATCCATAGAGGGTAGTAACTGCCCGTGAAACTGAATATTATGCACTCAGAAATTGTATTATTCTGCTGGAGGTGTAAAGCACAAAAGGGGACATATATATATATTTTTATTTTATTTATCTAGCCAAGTCAGTTAAGAACAAATTCTTATTTATAATGACAGCCTACCCGATACCATATGTTGAGGTCTTGTGAACGCTGGCTGAATTCTGACAAAGAGTATGTCCTTTTATCTCAGCATGTCTACGGATTCTGCCTTCTCCCTGTTTTTATTTGCTTTGAAATGTTGATACCGGAGACTGTTATCAGAAGAAACTGTGTAACCAAGCATTTAAAGTGGCTAATAAATGCATTGCCATTCATTGGAAGGTTGGTTATCCTCCCACAATTTATGGAAGAAATGTCAAGTTATGTGCAGTATCACTAGATTTGTTTTAAGATTAAGGTTATACTGTGCAACATTCATAAGGTCTGGAAGCCTTATGTGGAATACTGTACGACAAAAGGAGTTTGTATTGAAAACATGTTCACGTCAGGGGAGATTTAGGCAATCGCTAGCTGCTGGGCTGCTCATTCCTGGCCCTGGGAGTCTGCTGTACTGTTGACAGTCTGAAACACCTGAAACCAATAATGTTTCACTAAGATCCTAAAGCTGAGAGGGGTGTGTTGGGTTGGGGCGCTGCAGGGCCGTGGACCCCTCGGGGCAGGACGAGGTGACCCAGGTGTATTGTGTGCAAGTAAAAAGAGCTCTACAGTACTATTAGGCCTATGATATGAATTATATGGAGGGTGTACTGTTTCTGTGTGTTAATGTGTAGGTGTATGTGTATGTTCAACTTTTGTTTTCCAAACCTTTCCCTTGAGAAAAACATGGGTAGGAAGTTGTGTAGGGGGCTCGGGTTGGCTGGGCAGTCTGACTGAAATTTGATATAGAGCAGGTATTCCCAAACTGAGGGGTACACACAATGCCGTCGGGGGTACCCCAAATAAAAATGTGATTCACATTTAAAATATATATATACAGTATATATATTTTAAAAAATTAAATCATTCTTCACATTTTCAAACAGTCCATTTACATTTTCCAACGGGGCTAAACATTTTGGTGAGTTTTTTTCTCGCCTGAGTAGCCTCGTTTCACTGCCAAAAATAAAATGAAACCATCTAGTGTTGTTATTTTGCTGAACACAATGTCAAATACAGGTAGCCTAGTCAAATAATTAACATCCAATCACATTAACCGTTACTCTCTCGCGGGAATTCCACTAACTGTCCGTATGTAGCCGAACATAGCTGCTGCTGATGGCGCAAAAGCCATGACAGGGAGACATAGTGGAGTGGTGACGCACGTGCAAGCAGTTGCTCCCGACGCCACTTGGGTACACTGCAGCATCCACCTGACAGCTTAATGCCTGACAGCAGACGTTTTGAACACTACAGTGAAAATGGTTAACTTTGTTAAAGCAAGGCCCCTGAACTCTCGTGTATTTTCTGTGCTATGCAATGATATGGGCAGCGACCATGTAACACTTTTACAACATACAGAGGTGTGCTGGTTATCAAGGGGCAAAGTATTGACACATTTTTTTGAATTGAGAGGAGTTTATAGTTTTCTTTACTGACCATGATTTTCACTTGTCTGACCACTTGCATGATGACGAGTTTCTCACACGACTGGCCTTTCTGGGTGACGTTTTTTCTCGCCTGAATGATCTGAATCTAGGATTACAGGGACTTTCTGCAACTATATTCAATGTGGGGGACAAAATTGAGGCTATGATTAAGAAGTTGGAGCTCTTAATCACACAGGTCTTTCCATCATTGTATGATTTTTTTGTGTGCAAATGAACTCAAGCTTACGGACAATGTCAAATGTGATATATCGAAGCACCTGAGTGAGTTAGGTGCGCAGTTACAGAGGTACTTTCCCGAAACGGATGACACAAAAAACTGGATTCGTTATCCCTTTCATGCCCTGCCTCCAGTCCACTTACCGACATCTGAACAAGAGAGCCTCATCGAAATTGCAACAAGCGGTTCTGTGAAAATTTGAATTTAATCAGAAGCCACTGCAAGATTTCTGGATTGGGCTTCGCTCAGAGTATCCTGCCTTGGCAAATCCGCTGTTAAGACACTGATTGATGCCCTTTGCAACCACGTACCTATGTGAGAGTGGATTCTCAGCCCTCACTAGCATTTAAACTAAATACAGGCTCAGACTGTGTGTGGAAAATCATTTAAGACTGAGACTCTCCAAAACAACCCAACATTACAGTGTTATGTGCATCCTTTCAAGCACACTCTTCTCATTAACATGTGGTGAGTTATTCACAATTTTCGATGAACAAATAAGGTTTTATATGTAAGATGGTTAAATAAAGAGCAAAAGGATTTATTATTATTATTTGTGCCCTGGTCCTATAAGATCTCTTTGTCACTTCCCACGAGCCGGGTTGTGACAAATTCACACTCATTCTTATGTTTAATAAATGTATCGTATAGTGTGTGTGTGGCAGGCTTACAATGATGGCAGAAAACAACATTTGAGAGTGCGCTGACCCTGGTGCTAGAGGGGGTACGCAGCTGGAGGTTGAACATTTGAAGGGGTACGGGACTATAAAAAGTTTGGGAACCACTGGTATAAAGCACAGTGGTAATGCATTGGGTATTCAACAAACATTTGGCCGTCTTTTTGAGTGGGTGAAAATAGGTTCTCATCAACGTATCAACCAAGTATTACCCAATTCTCCACGTTGAAATGACATGGTGAGCCCACAATCAAGACATCTTCATTTTGTTATTTGTAATTAATTCGGACAATTGTCTATAAGAAAATGTGGATTAGGTTGTGTAGATCGGTAGGAAAAGTGTAATCCTTTTGAGATTGAATTTTAAGGCAGCAAAATGTGATTAGTGTGCAAGGGGTGTGTAGACGTTCACTAGCGACTATCATCTCGAGGTAGTGTGTGTGTGTGTGCGTGCGTGCGTGCATTGCTGCATGCATGTTCACCCTCTAGTTAGTCAAATTGTGATTAGTGTAATTCACCCACATGAAGAAAATAGTATAGTATACTATGGTAGAAATACTATAGTATTCACTGTAGTGTTTTTGAAAAGTTAAGTCTGCAAATGACATGACTGTAGTGTCGTTTTTTTCCGAACTGTAGTATGCTGCAGTATTCACTGTATATTGTTTTTGAGGAGTGTAGCACATTTTCCATAACCTGTAGGACAGAGCCTGGATAGGTCAGAGCTTCTGCTCGTTTCTATAAGCTAAGATAACCTCTTCTCCCTCAGTCAGTGTGATAAGAGGTTAAGAATCATGCAAGTTGATCATAACAAACCCTTTTAAGTGTGAAAGATGTGGGAGTGCAGCACTGCGTGGTCCTTTGTTTTGGTCTGTGTGCTATTGCTCAAAGGCACATTTAACAGATTTTTCACCTAGTCGGCTTGGCAACCTTTCGGTTACTGGCCCAACGCTGTTAACCACTAGGCTACCTGCTTCCCCTGCTGCATACCTTATCCTGCTGTTGTCACAGTTCCGCATGTCTAGTTTGGAGTCTTCCGGAGAGTAGATGTGCTCTGTGAAAGAGATAACAAACCCACTTCCATGACCTCTCCCCCTGTTATTTCCTTACTATATATGGTTAACACATGCCCATTCATCTGACAGGGCCAGACTAATAGCCTGCCTGTAGCGTGCCTTGCACCTCATTGACCCTCAACCCTATCCCTCCCCCGTACGTCCCCTAACCACCCTCTAGGGAACTACCCACATGGAAAAATACTATAGAATACTACAGTACTTGCTATAGATTTCTATAGTAAACTGCAGTATACTGTAGAATACTAAACTACACTGTAGTATGTTGTAGTATACTGTAGAGTACTACAGTATATACTACAGTGTTATCTGGAGACAAAAAACACTAGTAAATACTACAGTAATGTCTGAAAAAATACTACAGACACCAAAAATACTAAACTTTTTAAATTATAGTAAATACTACAGTATTTGATTTGCATATACCATGCCCATTCCCCTCCACCATATCGCAGTTTGTGACACCATAAGTAAGAAACCTACATGTCAAGTGTAGGCCATATTGTTTTCCCCACAGATTATTGAAAATGTGGTCTTTAACTATTTCTCCAGTAGGTTTCCTGAAGGAGAAAGCCTGCACTTCTGTGTCAAAAATGTTTAAAAAAAAGACTATAGTATATACTACGATCTGCAAAAACACTACATTAATTACTGTAGTATAAACTACAGTTTTCTTTTACTACAGTGTTTATACTAGAGTTAACTGCATATATATTTTTCTTTATTTAACCAGGCAAGTCATTTAAGAACAAATTCTTATTCACAATGACGGCCTAGGAACAGTGGGTTAACTGCCTTGTTCAGGGGCAGAATGACAGATTTTTACCTTGTCAGCTCGGGGATTCGATCTAGCAACCTTTCGGTTACTGGCCCAACGCTCTAACCACTAGGCTTCCTGCCGCCCCTAAATATACTACAGTCAATACCACAGTAAAGTCAGCAAAAACACTACAGTGAATACTATAGTATTTATACCATGGTATACTATAGTATTTTTTTAGTGCGGGTGAAGCATCAGTCAGGGCACATCAGGTTACTCATCAATACAGAGATCAAAAGAGGGCAGGGTTGAAATTAGGTAAGAGGGATATGGGATCAGGGATTCTACTAGGCACTTCCATAACACTTTAGTGTACAGTAAGCACAAAAGTGTTGAAATGTTAACATTGGCACCTACATACGCAAAACCGCTATCAACATCGGTCCAAACCACTATTTAGGGCCCAGCCAAAAGATGCTTTGGTTGAATGACTCAGGTTCTAGATTGACATTTCGTACTTTGCCTTGCTCAGCAGTATAATATTGACCTGTTCTTCTGCAATTATATGTCTGTGACCTCCGTAACGTTCAAAGGGTACTTTGTTAATGGCTTTTACAATGTTCCAATGAATGTTCCCTTGTCTATATGTTGTACAGCCGTTGAGGCTAACGTTCCTTGGTCATGGGTCCAAGCCTGAGAAATGTCCTTCTCTTTCAGTCTGGAAATTCCAATGTAATCACATGAACTAAGCAGATCCCGACTGTGGGATCTGTCACGCCTGCTCCCGCTCCCCCTCCCTGGCGCTCGAGGGCGCCAAGCTACCCATCTTTACACGCACCTGGCACCATCATTACGCGCAGCAGCGCTTGTTGGATTCACATGGACTCCTTCACATGGCTGATTGCCCCTGTCTGTTCCTCGGTGGTGTTCCCTTTGTCCGCGTTAATTCTTGTCATGTGTTCCTGTCCAGACGCTGTTCCTGTTCCGTTTCATGTCCGTCAGCTATTAAACCTTCAACCCCTGTACCTGCTTCTCATCTCCTGCGTCGATCCTTTTCAGGATCTGAGTGGGAAAGAAGACAAAATCCCAGTGTGACGGTGAGGCTACTTTGAGCAAAGATTAGCTTGTAAGGTAAGGGGAGCTGTTTGCTGTTCTCTGGTAATGTAATGCCAACTGGCCTTAGAAAGGCATCCACCGCTCAATAATAGCTAGTGTTGCATGTGTGGGGAGAAGTCATCCAATCATCGATCCATATGAAAGTTTAGGCCTTACTGGATGGAGAGAATCCTGTAAAGGGGAGAGTGAGTGAAACACTTAGACGAGCCAGAGCCTCCATTTAGTCCCAGGTGCTCTAGGCAGGATTTAAAGAAATCGAGAACCCTATTGTCAGGCTCATCCAGGTCTCTGGTGGAAAGGTCACCACTGTGTTGTGATTAAAAAGCCAGCCTTTGTGACCTGAACAAAAAGAATTCCGTCTCTGAATGAATTAGGACTTACACACACCAGGGCAGCAGGCTCTCTGTGTATGTCTCCGCCCTCCAGATCTACTAGTAATTGCTGTGTCCAAAGGCTCCCAGGCACAGCTTTAAACGCTCTTATGTTACGTCTCAGTGAAACACAATGTTCTGTTTAGTCTAAATCACTAACTGCTCACAGACAACTGGTTCAGATGGGTTTGGCAGTGCACGGACTCAGCCACCACAGATGGGGTGACGTTTGGCGCGTCACACTTTCCACCTGCCCCTGTACCCACACGTCCAATGTGTGGCACAGAGAGGGATTAAGGTAAACGTATCACAGGAGCAGGAAGGATATATCCTGCAGGATAAATGTCCACCCTTTGTCGTTGGCATCGAGAGAATGATTGACAGTGGTGAGCTGTTGCAGGAAGATCTTGAACAGATATTGCACAGAGAGAGAAAGAGAGGGGAAACTGAGGTTTGGGGAGGGAGAAGAAGAGCGAGAGAGAGAGAGGCCGCCGTAGGCAGACCTGGCTCTCAAGAGAAGACAGTGTTACGGCAGATTTCCTCCTCTTCGTCAGAAGAGGAGGTGTAGGGATCGGACCAAAACGTAGAGTGGAAAGTGTCCATGTTTTATTAACAATTAAACTGAACACTAAACGAAACAAAATAGCAAAAGAGAATCTAACCGACAAACAGTCCCGTGTGGCACAACTACATACACGGAAGACAAACACCCACAAAACACACGTGAAACCCCGGCTGCCTAAGTATGATTCTCAATCAGGGACAACGATTGACAGCTGCCTCTGATTGAGAATCATACCAGGCCGAACGCACAAAACCCCAACATAGAAAACAACACATAGACAACCCACCCCAACTCACGCCCTGACCATACTAACTAAATACAAAACAAGAGAAAACAGGTCAGGAACGTGACAGACAGGCTATGTGCACACTGCCCACAAAATGAGGTGGAAACTGAGCTGCACTTCCTAACCTCCTGCCAAATGGATGACAATATTAGAGAGATATTTCCCTCAGATTACACAGATCCACAAAGAATTTGAAAACAAACCCAATTTTGAAAAACGTCACCATGAGCCATCCGCTCATAGTAGCTGGCAGCATGATGCCACCCTGTTAGTCCCACTGACCTCAGGTAGCCCGGCTTCTTCACTAAGAGGTGGAGCAATCGGCTGAAGTCCTGCATGCTGATCAATGGATGGCTCGGGACTCGTTTGTTCATTTATTTACCAACAGGAGGTCCTTACCATCTGGTGGTTTGTTTGGAGTATAGATTGATTTGTTGGTCTGGTGGACCATGGAGTGGTAGATACATTGCTGTTTTTACAGAGGTTGCAGTGGGCAGTAATATTTGATATGCGAATATACAGTATATTGTATACACATCAAATGCAACTCGTAATAAGACTAAGCAGTTAGCCTATTAAAATGCTTGTCTGACTCCATAAAGATAATTAGCAATATGCAAGAGACTATGGTTGTGTTACAGTAATAGGCAATAAATAAATGTCTGACAATGGAATTCGAAAAACAAGTGTATTTAATTACTTTGTAAAATGAATGGATTCACATACAAGGCATGAAGCTTGAGTTACAAAGCATTAACCAGCATTACAGGGCATTGTTCCAAGCATGGTCAGCGAGAGAGAGGGAGAGATCGTAGCCTGAAAGGCCATGCCCCAAAAGTCCATGGTGTGGAGAGAGAAAGAAAGAAGGAGAGTATCACCACAGCAGGTCGGGAACAAAAAAGTGCTAGAACAATGGAGCTAAGACCCTTTCTTAAGTGTCTGAGTTTTCTGGGTTCAAAATCTGAGTTGTGGTACAATAGTATTGGTTTAAAGTTAACCTCCGATCAGGTGTCAGATCTACGTGATCCGACCTCTCCTTCACAGAGGTGAGACAATGGGAGATCAACACAGAGAATGCTGAATTCCTAAGAGGAACTTCTTGCATATAGTTCATAAGAGTTGGGCTGCCCTACAAGGTTAAGCATAGAGAGAGGAGTGATGCACTGACATGAACCTTTACAGACCTCATTTCAAAATGTACATTCACGAAAAATAGTTCCCAATGTAGTTGGTCCATTTCTTTTCCATTAGCCTTTACCTTGTAAAGGAAGAAGGATTAAGCTTCATTCTGTTCTGCCCTCTCTCTGTCTCTGTCTCTCTGTCTCTCTGTCTCTGTCTCTCTGTCTCTGTCTCTCTGTCTCTCTCTCTCTGTCTCTCTCTCTCTGTCTCTCGCTCTCTCGCTCTCTCGCTCTCTCGCTCTCTCGCTCTCTCGCTCTCTCGCTCTCTCGCTCTCTCTCTCTCTCTCTCTCTCGCTCTCTCGCTCTCTCGCTCTCTCGCTCTCTCGCTCTCTCGCTCTCTCGCTCTCTCGCTCTCTCGCTCTCTCGCTCTCTCTCTCGCTCTCTCTCTCGCTCTCTCTCTCGCTCTCTCTCTCGCTCTCTCTCTCGCTCTCTCTCTCGCTCTCTCTCTCTCTCTCTCTCTCTCTCGCTCTCTCTCTCTCGCTCTCTCTCTCGCTCTCTCTCTCTCTCTCTCTCTCTCTCTCTCTCTCTCTCTCGCTCTCTCTCTCGCTCTCTCGCTCTCTCTCTCGCTCTCTCGCTCTCTCTCTCTCGCTCTCTCTCTCCCGCTCTCTCTCTCTCTCTCTCTCTCTCTCTCCCGCTCTCTCTCTCGCTCTCTCTCTCTCTCTCTCTCTCTCTCTCTCTCTCTCTCTCTCTCTCTCTCTCTCTCTCTCTCTCTCTCTCTCTCTCTCTCTCTCTCTCTCTCTCTCTCTCTCTCTCTCTCTCTCTCTCTCTCTCTCTCTCTCTCTCTCTCTCTCTCTCTCTCTCTTTCAATTCAAGGGGCTTTATTGGCATGGGAAACATGTGTTAACATTGCCAAAGCAAGTGAGGTAGACAACACACAAAAGTGAAATAAACAATAAAAATGAACAGCAAACATTACACATACAGAAGCTTCAAAACAATAAAGACATTACAAATGTCATATTATATTATATATCTCTCTCTGTCTATGTCTCTGAAATAAACATTTACAGTAAACATTAAACACACAGAAGTCCTGAAAGTATACATACAGTGTTGTAACGATGTGCAAAAAGTAAAAAAGGGAAAATAAATAAACATAAATATGGGTTGTATTTACAATGGTGTTTGTCTTCACCGGTTGCCCTTTTCTTGTGGCAACAGATCACAAATCTTGCTGCTGTGATGGCACACTGTGGCACACTTCCTTAAGTTTGGGTCAGTCACAGGCGTCAGGTATTCTGTCACTGTGTACTCTCTGTTTAGGGCCAAATAGCATTCTAGTTTGCTCTGTATTTTTGTTAATTACTTGACAGATTAGAAATAACAATATTTACGTTTTCTCATGATTTGGTTGGGTCTAATTGTGTTGCTGCCTTAGGGCTCTGTGGGCTCTGTTTGTGAACAGAGCCCCAGGACCAGCTTGGTTAATCTCACTGTAGGTGATGGCTTTGTTATGGACGGTTTGGGAATCGATTCCTTTTAGGTGGTTGTAGAATTGAACGTCTCTTTTCTGGATTTTGATCATTAGCGGGTATCGGACTAATTCTGCTCTGCGTGCATCTTTCTCTCTCACTCTCTCTGTGCCATATCTGTTCAGGATCTTCCTACACCTTCTCACCACTGGCAATCATTATCTTGATGCCAACGACAATGGGAGGGTGGATGGATATTTGTTTTCCATTAGCCTCTACCTTTGTGTGTGTGTGTGTGTGTGTGTGTGTGTGTGTGTGTGTGTGTGTGTGTGTGTGTGTGTGTGTGTGTGTGTGTGTGTGTGTGTGTGTGTGTGTGTGTGTGTTTGTACACTACCAAGTCCCAAATGATTGGCATCCTTGATAAAAGACTGCATGAAATGTATAATGCAATATTGTATACCCATGTTTTTTTTTGTGTACTAATACAATTGCTCTGATAAAGAGATTTTGATTAACAAGTCATACAAAAAAACATGTAAAAAAGATAGCCGTCAAAATGATCGCCACCCCTGTTTTCAATACTCTGGCAGCCTCCCCTTGTAAGGATAAGACCTATTGGAAAACACATTGGGAGGGATCTTAGACCCGAAGTTCTCAAACTTTTTGGGTCCGGGGACGCATATTGTGATAGTACATTCATCAGCGACCCCCTCATAATCAGAACACCACTCGAGTGAGTTCAAAATAGCATACAAGGAGTTTTACTATTACTTTGGCAGTACATGGCCGGATGAACCAAGTCTCGGGCCCTGGGAAGAAAATGTTTGCAGTTTTCAAGCTAATTTCCTGCATTTCTACACATTTTGTCATGGGGCAGTGAGACTTTTTGTTGTTGCAGCTTTAAAGCTAATATCCTGCATTTCTACACATTTTGCCATGAGCAGAGAGAGAAAGAAAATCAGTTTTAAAAGCTTAAATTACAGTGCATTTATGTAAAAAACAAGGGAATTTGAAGGGAATTCAAGAACTATTGAATTGAAAAATGTATAATTGGCGGAGTACTGTGGATACCAATATCCCAGTGAGCCTCCAAGGCCATTGTTGCCCAAGGTTAAGAACATACATTGTAGATTGAAGGAGATCCAGTGCCTTCAGAAAGTATTCACACCCCTCACCCCCATTTTTTCCCACATTTTGTTGTGTTACTGCCTGAATTTAAATTGGCTTAAATTGAGATGTGTTGTCACTGGCAATACTCAATAATGTCCAAGTGGGATTATGTTATTTGAGATTTTAACTAATTTAAAAGGAAATGCTGAAATGTCTTGAGTCAAGAAGCATTCAACCCCTTTGTTATTGCACGTCTAAATAAGTTGAGGAGTAGAAATGTGCTTAACAAGTGTCATGACGTTGGCCTAGGGGTAGGTTTATGACAGTCATAAATACCTCTTTCCCCCCTTTTCCCTCTCCCTACTATAACTGGTGTGACATAAGAAAACCCCTTGGTTAACATAGAGATTCTGGGAACATCAGAAGTGGGGGGAAATGAACTATATTCTGGTAATCCGACCAACTGAACATATGCGGTGGTACTTAAGGTATATTATGTCAGTTCGGTTGCCCTCTGACACATTCTCATCAATGATAGAATGACAAACTCTACTGTGGAAAGTCTAAACGTCAGAGGTATCGGATTCACATGGAATTGTTGTTTAATTCAAATGTTTGAATATGAAATTATTTGTGAAGAGATTAACTAAATGTAATTTTAGCTTCCAAATGAGAGATTTGGATTTTCATAAATTTGGGCTTCTGCTCAACTAGGGGCCCGCCCCTGTGAAGAGACATGGGTTATAAACTTTTCCGACACACCCCTCTCCCTCCACTATAAAAGCCATTGGCAAAAATATAACTTTCTGTTCCGGGTACATTTAGGATGACGATCCGATGTCAGAATGGTTCAGATAATAACTACAGAACTAAGCCAACATCAGCATGGACTTTGGTTGCAAATGGTATGAACTTTGAACTCGTATTCACTACAGAAGTGATACCTCCTAGCCGTTGAGTTAGCAACAGCTGCTACAAACGCAGGTTAGGAAGGACAGTCAGAGTATCCCGTCTACTACACATCGACGCTACTCCAACGTATCCAGTGACCACCGGAGACATTCTTCAAAGGACAGAGGACTCGGTTTGGCAAGACGGCCTTCCATCTACCACCAACCTACTGAAGCGCAGCTCAGAGTAAATATTTATTGCATTTTCCTTTTCAAATGGGCGGTAATTTAGAATGCATAAGATACTGTATTTACGATAGCACAGCTTCGGCCCTGTTCCAGTCTCCCGCTCTTTCACTAAAACTCAGCCCCTTCCCTTTGTGTAACAAGCTGTCATATCTATTCCGCCCGCTAGGGACGTTTTTCTTTATGACGGCACTTTGTAATCAAGTTATGATTTAATTGTGTATGTGTGTTTCTGTGTGATTAGTTAGGTATTTAGTAAATAAATAATTAAACCCAATATTGTATTGCTGATTCAACTTGTTAGCCAGGATTCTTGCAGATAACCAAGGATTTACCACTTTCAGATGAGACTGAATAAAATGACGATTAATGTGACTGCTATGGATGTAAAATATTACTAAATCTTTAGGAGTTTATTCGGAAGATAACAGCTCTATAAATATTATTTTGTGGTGTCCCTCTCTAGTTAATTAACATTTACATGATTAGTTCAATCAGGTAATATTAATTACGGAGAAATTATTTTATAGAATAGCATGTCATAGCAATTAATCTGGCATAGCCAAAGACACGACACAAGTCACACGATGAGTCGCATGGACAAATCGCTTTGCCACATTTCTTTTGTATTACCACCGAGTTTCTAAACCCAGAGGCACAACATCGTGACACTTCTGAAACAGACCGACCAGACCAGGCCTGGGTTTGTGGTTTGAGAAGTGAACATTTCTTCCTTGGTTGTTCATTATCTCAAACACAACCTACATTCGAGCCAATGTCTTAAGTGATTGAACATGTTATTACTCTAACCTGGTGACAGTGACAAACTGACACGTCTTCATTTTTGTCAAAAACGACTTCATATCAAAGGAGTGTCTTTTGATTTGACAGCCTGCACATGCGCAGTTCAGCTCTACACTCTGAGAACAAAAGGTGTTATCTAGAACCAAAAAAGGGTTATTCGGCTGTCCCCATAGGAGAACCCTTTGAATAACTCTTTTGATTCCAGGTCGAACCCTTTCTGTTCCAGGTCGAACCCTTTTGGGTTCCATATAAAACCCTCTCCACAGAACCCAAAATATTTCTACCTGGAACCAAAAAGCGTTCTACCTGGAACCAAAAAAGGTTATCCTATGGGGATGGCCGAAGAACCATTTTGGAACCCTTTTTTCTAAGAGTGTAGATGACTGTTAAACTCAATGACATGTTGCTACTCATGAGCTTAGCTAGTCAACGTCGCCTACGAGTGTGATCAGGGATTTCTATTGGAGAAGCAGTTTTATCTTCAATACCAAAGTTAAAACTGTACTTTGGTATTACTTTATTGGCTTGTTGCAAACAGGATGCATGGAATATTTTGATTCTGTACAGGCTTCCTTCTTTTCACTCTGTCCGTTAGGTTTGTATTGTGGAGTAACTACAATGTTGTTGATCCATCCTCAATTTTCTCCTGTCACAGCCATTAAACTCTGTAACTGGGTTAAAGTCACCATTGGCCTCATGTTGAAATCCATGAGCTTCCTTACCAGCAACTAAGCTAGGAAGGACGCCTGTATCTTTGTAGTTACTGTGTGTATTGATATTAGCTACTCAAGCTAAAGTTCTTCAGAGACCCGTCCCTGCTGTGTGTGATGCAAGACCAGCTCAGTGTTGCAGGCTGATGTATTTGTACTTGTTATGGATCCCCAGCAGCTACTCTTCCTGGGGCCCTGCAAAATTATTAAGGCAGTTATACAATTTTAAAAACATTACAATACATTCATTACAGAATTCACAACACACTTAAGTGTGTGCCCTCAGGCCCATACTCCACTACCACATATCTACAACGCAAAATCCATGTGTACGTGTGTATAGTGCGTTTGTATGCATGTGTCTGTGTCTGTTTGTGTTACTTCACAGTCCCTGCTGTTCCATAAGGTGTATTTTTACCTGCTTTTTAAATCTGATTCTACTGCTTGCATCAGTTACCTGATGTGGAATAGAGTTCCATGTAGTCATGGCTCTATGTAGTACTGTGAGCCTCCCATAGTCTGTTCTGGACTTGGGGACTGTGAAGAGACCTCTGGTGGCATGTCTTGTTGGGTATGCATGGCTGTCAAAGCTGTGTGATAATATTTTAAACAGACAGCTCGGTACCTTCAGCTTGTCAACACCTCTGACTTCCTCATTACTTGTTTTTGTAAATCTCTCTTCCACTTTGAGCCATGAGAGATTGACATGCATGTCATCAATGCTAGCTCTCCATGTACTTTTAAGGGCCAGCCGTGCTACCCTGTTCTGCAATTTTCCCAAGTCCCTCTGTGGCACTTGACCACACGACTGAACAGTAGTCCAGGTGCGACAAAACCAGGGCCTGTAAGACCTGCCTTGTTGATAGTGTTGTTAAAAAGGCAGAGCACCGCTTTATTATGGACAGACTTCTCTCCATCTTAGCTACTGTTGTATGAATATGTTTTGACCAGGACAGTTTACAATCCAGGGTTACTCCAAGCAGTTTAGTCAATTACTCAATTTCCACATTATTCATTACGAGATGTAGTTAAAGTTTAGGGTTTAGTGAATGATTTGTCCCAAATACAATGTTTTTAGTTTAGGAAATATTTAGGACTAACTTATTTTTTCCTACCCATTCCGAAACTAACTGCAGCTTCTGTTAAGTGTTGCAGTTATTTCAGTCGCTGTAGTAGCTGACGTGTATAGTGTTGAGTCATCCGCATACATCCGCATTACTCAAAGCCAGTGGCATGTCGTTAGTAAAGATTGAAAAAAGCAAGGGGCCTAAACAGCTACCCTGGGGAATTCCTGCTTCTACCTGGATTATGTTTGAAAGGCTTCCATTAAAGAACACCCTGTTCTGGTTGACAAGTAACTCTTTATCCACATTAAAGCAGGGGGTGTAAAGTCATAACACACACGTTTTTTCCAGCAGCAGAATATGATCGATAATGTCAAAAGCTGCACTGAAGTCTAACAAGACAGCCCCCACAATAATTTTATCGTCAATTTCTCTCAGCCAATCAGTAATTTGTGTATGTGCCGTGCTTGTTGAGTGTCCTTTCCTATATGCATGCTGAAAGTCTGTCAATTTGTTTACTGTGAAATAGCATTGTATCTGGTCAAACACCATTTTCTCCAGAAGTTTACTAAGGGTTGGTAACAGGCTGATTGGTCGGCTATTTGAGCCAGTAAGGGGGCTTTATTATTCTTGGGTAGCGGAATGCCTTTAGCTCCCCTCCATGCCCGAGGGCACACACTTTCTAGTAGGCTTAAATTGAAGATAGGAGTGGCAATATTGTTCGCTATTATCCTCAGTAATTTTCCATCCAGATTGTCAGACCCCGGTGGCTTGTCATTGTTGATAGACAACAATATTTTTTTCACCTCTTCTACACTGACTTTACATAATTTAAAAGTACAATTATTTTCTTTCATAATTTGGTCAGATATACATGGATGTGTAGTGTCAGTGTCCCTAAGTTTGTTTATCTTGCCAATGATAAAGTCATGAAAGTAGTTGACAATATCAGTGGGTTTTGTGATAAATGAGCCATCTGATTCAATGTATGATGGAGCCGCGTTGGCTTTTTTTCCCCAAAATGTAATTTAAGGTGCTCCAAAGCATTTTACTATCATTCTTTATATAGTTTATCTTTGCTTCATAGTATAGTTTATTTTTATTTAGCTTAGCCACATGATTTCTTAATTTGCAGTACGTTTGCCAATCAGTTGGGCTGCCAGACTTATTTACCATACCTTTTGCCGCATCCCTCTCAACCATACAATTTTTCAATTCCTCATCAATCCAAGGGGATTGAACAGTTTTTACAGTCATTTTCTTAATGGGTGCATGCTTATTAGTAACTGGAATAAGTAGTTTCATAAATGAGTCAAGTGCAGCATCCTCATTACACACCACAAACCAGCAAATATTCTTTACATCATCAACATATGAATCACTACAAAACTTCTTGTATGACCTCTTATACACTATATTAGGTCGAGCCTTTGGAACTTTGGTTTTCCTAGATATGGCTATTATATTGTGATCACTACATCCTATGGATTTGGATACTGCTTTAAAGCAAATTTCTGCAGCATTAGTAAAGATGTGATCAATACATGTTGATTTCATTAGACCACCAAGTGCTAACAGTGCTGTTTGTAAATACCCTGGTAGGTTGACTGGTTACAGTTTGAAGTTTTTTCTTGAGTGGGCAGCTTGATGAGAGCCAGTCAATATTTAAATCACCCAGAAAATAATTATCTGTTAATATCACATACATTATCAAGTGTAACAGTATAACTTTACGTCCGTCCCCTCGCCCATACCCGGGCCTCTCTGCACACATCAACAACAGTCACTCACGAAGCGCCGTTACCCATCACTCCACAAAAGCCGCGGCCCTTGCAGAGCAAGGGGAACCACTACTTCAAGTCTCAGAGCAAGTGACGTCACCAACTGAATGGCTGCTAGCGCGCACCACCGCTACCTAGCTAGCCATTTCACATCGGTTACATTCACCCCCCCTTTCGACCTCCTCCTTTTCCGCAGCAACCAGTGATCGGGGTCAACAGCATCAACAGTTTAACTTTACGTCCGTCCCCTCGCCCCGACCCGGGCGCGAACCAAGGACCCTTTGCACACATCAACAACGGTCGCCCACGAAGCATCGTTACCCATCGCTCCACAAAAGCCGCGGCCCTTGCAGAGCAAGGGGAACCACTACTTCAAGTCTCAGAGCAAGTGACGTCACCGACTGAAAGGCTGCTAGTGCGCACCACCGCTACCTAGCTAGCCATTTCACATCGGTTACACAAGCATTTCACACATATTATCCAGATACTGACTGTTAGCACTTGATGGTCCATAGCAGCTTCCCACAAGAATGGGCTTTAGGTGAGACAGATGAACCTGTAGCCATATTCCTTCAACAGTATTTAACATTAGATCTTCTCTAAGTTTTACAGGAATGTGGTTCTTTATATAGACCGCAACACCGCCCCCGTTGGCATTTCTGTCTTTTCTGTAATTGTTATAACCATGTATTGCTACCACTGTATCATCAAAGGTATTATCTAAGTGAGTTTCAGAGATAGTCAAAACATAAATGTCATCTGTTACAAGGTGTGGTAGGTGAAGTGTGGCTGTAATGGGTGAGATTAGGGGAGATTTTATGACAGATGGGGAGTTTCATAGCTCTTAATCTGACTACGCTGCTCAAATGATTGAGAATGTGAAATCTCCCTCCTACTTTTTTCTTCCCCACTCATACTACACCACACACAAACCCATCACTCAATTTCTATCCTCCTTTTATTCTCCTTTGGCTCATATACATTTTTCTAGAGCCTTTTTGTTCATCCGTCAAAACCGAGGTTGTTGGCACGGTCTTGTCTGCACCTTGAAGCACCACAACTTTGAGGATTTGTCCCGGTGTTCACCTTTTACTGGTGTTTGACTCTAATAAGACAGCAGAATCTTGGTTCAAACTATTGTATGTAGAGGAGGGTGCAGCAGGGCTGTAGACGGTTGATTTTGTCAGAGTGAGAGGTAAAGACTGTGAGAGGGTTCGGAAGAGATATGGCATACAGAGAGCGAGCGAGAAAAGATTGCGGGAGACAGTCAAGTTAGAGGGAATCAGAGGCTAGAGGGAGAGAGCGCGAGATGGTAACAGTTAATTAGGAGCACAGCTGGTTTGTGTCGAGTCCACCGTGGCAGCTACTGGTACAAAGTGATGACCTCACAGTCTCATCCAGGACGCAGTCATCAATCAGATCTGACACTGAATACCGTCACCCGTTTCTACGTTTCCCCCGACAAAAAAAGCATGAGCATCTGTTTGGCCACCACCAAGGGCTTCTATTTGATGTTGCACTTTGTTGTGGCTGTGGACTTGTGCAACCGTTTTAACTTTTGTGGGAACTCAACTCATCACAGGTGGGAGGACATTTTGACGGCGTTCAAAACTAAGATTCACCTTGGTGCAAACAAGAACAGTCAGTGTTTACAGTAATTACTTTGGCGTCATTTTCAGAAGTATCTGGTACATTTTCGCAAGTCTAAGCACAAATATAAACAGATCATCAAAATGGCTCATGTTCCAAAACTCTAAGCACATTTTCAGTTGACTGAGTACAACAAACTATTCAATATCGGCTTTTCAAAATGCAATATTCCCTTTACTTTCGATATGATTTTCTTGTAATTCGTTGACAATACAATTAACTCAATGGCTACTTAAATGGGAAGAGGTCTGTCGATGATAAGGCGTTGCTCTGCTTTCTTGATATCTTAGTCAACCAGACAGGTCCTTTTGGACCAACTGCTTTGTCACACCTGGACAACTGTCCAGTTGATTGGTCAGGTGCGGCAAATGTGAACATATGCAAATTGCAGTTGGTCCAAAACAGAGCAGCACGTATTGCACTTAGATGTACACAGAGGGCAAATGTCAATGACATGCATGTCAGTCTCTCCTGGCTCAAAGTTGATTAGAGATTGACTGCATCACTATTGGTCTTTGTGTGAGGTGTTGATGTGTTGAAGGTACCCAACTGTCTGTTCAAGCAGTTGGCACACAGTCCGGACACTCATGGGTATCACACAAGACATGCATCCAGAGGTCTCGTCACAGTCCCCATGTCCAGAACAGAGGCTGGGAAACGCACAGTATTAAATAGAGACATGACTAAATGGAACTTTCTGCCACCCCAGGTAACTCAAGCTAGCAATAAAAATAGATTTAAAAAAAAAAGAAAAGATAAATGAACACCTTATGGCACGACGGGGACTGTGAAGAGACACACAGACATTTTGTGTTGTATTGTATTTTGCATTGTATAATGTATGTGAAACATGGTTGAGATACGACTGTGTTGTGTGGTTGTCTCACCTGTCTATCTTAAGATGAATACACTTGCTGTGGGTCATAAAAATACTGGAAAATACAATATGTGGTGTTATTTGCATATTGCATCCTGATTGGCCATACAATGCTAAAGAGGGGAATGTAGGGGTTCATGAGGAGAGCATCTCCCTCTCTCACGTGGCCTGTAATGTGAAGCAACATCAAGTAATAGCAATACATTTGCCTTCATAGAGATACATCGTTAGTAGTAATCTTACTCACGTACAGACACAATACACGATTACAATAGAGGTGGAAGATGTATGATCGCCATCCCCATGAGCGTACCACCCTCCTTCTGACCATGGATGAGGCATGCAATGACATCAATCCAGACCTAATGTATGCCAGGCTTGGGTTCGCCATGTCAAAAGTTTTTTTCCCCAAGGTGCACGAGTATTGACGATATATGATTTCGATGAGAACCTATGGCCAAATGCTCAAGACAGGCTCGATGCAAACTAGTGCCTGCTAAACATTGTTCATTTCATTTGTTTCATTTAATTACATTGTGAAAGATGTCTTCAATGATCACACCTTTTGATCACACACGGGATAGAAATGATTTGATGTTCAGTCAATTTGAAAGTGTATTGTGAATTTTTAAACATGTAGCCTATGTTTTTTTGCTATTGGATTAACAGGTTGTTAAAACAACTAAATTGAGAAGATATCGTTATGTTGTGTTTGATTAAACCAATGAATGTACTCATTATTTTTCACGGTAAACATACAGTGGGGAGAACAAGTATTTGATACACTGCCGATTTTGCAGGTTTTCCTACTTACAAAGCATATAGAGGTCTGTAATTTTTATCATAGGTACACTTCAACTGTGAGAGACGGAATCTAAAACAAAACTCCAGAACATCACATTGTATGATTTTTAAGTAATGAATTTGCATTTTATTGCATGACATAAGTATTTGATACATCAGAAAAGCAGAACTTCATATTTGGTACAGAAACCTTTGTTTGCAATTACAGAGATCATACATTTCCTGTAGTTCTTGACCAGGTTTGCACACACTGCAGCAGGGATTTTGGCCCACTCCTCTATACAGACCTTCTCCAGATCCTTCAGGTTTTGGGGCTGTCGCTGGGCAATACGGACTTTCAGCTCCCTCCAAAGATTTTCTATTGGGTTCAGGTCTGGAGACTGGCTAGGCCACTCCAGGACCTTGAGATGCTTCTTACGGAGCCACTCCTTAGTTGCCCTGGCTGTGTGTTTCGGGTCGTTGTCATGCTGGAAGACCCAGCCACGACCCATCTTCAATGCTCTTACTGAGGGAAGGAGGTTGTTGGCCAAGATCTCGCGATACATGGCCCCATCCATCCTCCCCTCAATATGGTGCAGTCGTCCTGTCCCCTTTGCAGAAAAGCATCCCCAAAGAATGATGTTTCCACCTCCATGCTTCACGGTTGGGATGGTGTTCTTGGGGTTGTACTCATTCTTCTTCTTCCTCCAAACACGGCGAGTGGAGTTTAGACCAAAAAGCTCTATTTTTGTCTCATCAGACCACATGACCTTCTCCCATTCCTCCTCTGGATCATCCAGATGGTCATTGGCAAACTTCAGACGGGCCTGGACATGCGCTGGCTTGAGCAGGGGGACCTTGCGTGCGCTGCAGGATTTTAATCCATGACGGCGTAGTGTGTTACTAATGAATTTCTTTGAGACTGTGGTCCCAGCTCTCTTCAGGTCATTGACCAGGTCCTGCCGTGTAGTTCTGGGCTCATCCCTCACCTTCCTCATGATCATTGATGCCCCACGAGGTGAGATCTTGCATGGAGCCCCAGACCGAGGGTGATTGACCGTCATCTTGAACTTCTTCCATTTTCTAATAATTGCGCCAACAGTTGTTGCCTTCTCACCAAGCTGCTTGCCTATTGTCCTGTAGCCCATCCCAGCCTTGTGCAGGTCTACAATTTTATCCCTGATGTCCTTACACAGCTCTCTGGTCTTGGCCATTGTGGAGAGGTTGGAGTCTGTTTGATTGAGTGTGTGGACAGGTGTCTTTTATACAGGTAACGAGTTCAAACAGGTGCAGTTAATACAGGTAATGAGTGGAGAACAGGAGGGCTTCTTAAATAAAAACTAACAGGTCTGTGAGAGCCGGAATTCTTACTGGTTGGTAGGTGATCAAATACTTATGTCATGCAATAAAATGCAAATTAATTACTTAAAAATCATACAATGTGATTTTCTGGATTTTTGTTTTAGATTCCGTCTCTCACAGTTGAAGTGTACCTATGATAAAAATTACAGACCTCTACATGCTTTGTAAGTAGGAAAACCTGCAAAATCGGCAGTGTATCAAATACTTGTTCTCCCCACTGTATATTTTGAATCAATGGTCGTGTGGTGAAAGATGTCTACAAACAAAATTAACGCACAATGAAAGGTTTTGAGTGTAAGACTGGCTGCTATATTATTTTATTTTATTTTTTTACCTCATAAATGTATCCATTTGACATCAGTTTCTGTTGGAAGGTGAAACAAATCATATATGGATGTGGCTGTAAATTCGAATCATAATTTTCCATCAGCCAGTGTGCTTCAATTGGACGAAGTGGAACGAGTCAGTCTCTGTTCTACCATTTGGAATTATAATGTAGTGTACAATGCACTGCTGAAATACCTGGGTTGTATATATTCCACTCATTATCTGAATTTCCCAGATACACTGTAAGCTGATGCATTTCGAGCAGAGAGACAGGCGATAATGTATCAGCTGACAAGTCACATAAGAAAAGGTGATCTTGTACTATGTTGCATTGGGCAGAAATGGCTTACAACACTGTACTATATTTTTACACTAGACAACTGCTTTACAATAGCAATATTTCTGTTGATTTCGCCCACATACAGTGCTCTCTCGGAAGTATTCAGACTCCTTGACTTTTCCCATATTTTGTTATGTTTCAGCCTTATTCTAAAATGGATACATTTTTCGTTTTTCTCATCAATTTACACACAATACCCCATAATGACAAAGCAAAAACAGGTTTAAAAAATGCAACTGAAATGTCACATTTACATAAGTATATATATATACTTCACATAAGTATATACCTTTACTCAGTACTTTGTTGAAACACCTAGGGCAGCAATTACAGCCTGGAGTCTTTCTGGGTGTGAGGCTACATGCTTGGCACACCTGTATTTAGGGAGGTTCTCCCATTCTTCTCTGCAGATCCTCTCAAGCTCCGTCAGGTTGGATGGGGAGCGTTGCTTCACAGATATTTTCAGGTCTCTCCAGAGATGTTCAATTGGGTTCAAGCCCGGGCTCTGGCTGGGCCACTGAAGGACATTCAGAGACTTGTCCTGAAGCCACTCCTGCATTGTCGTGGCTGTGTGCTTAGGGTAGTTGTCCTGTTGGAAGGTGAACCTTTGCCCCAGTTTGAGCTCTATCAGAGTGACCATCGGGTTCTTGGTCACCTTCTTGTCCAAGGCCCTTCTCCTCCGATTTCTCAATTTGGCCGGGCAGCCAGCTCTAGGAAGCATCTTGGTCGTTCCAAACTTCTTCCATTTAAGAATGATGGAGGCCACTCTGTTTTTGGGGACCTTCAATGCTGCAGAAATGTTTTGGTACCCTTCCCCAGAAGTGTGCCTTGACACAATCTTGTCATGGAGCTCTACAGACAATTTATTTGACCTCATGGCTTGGTTTTTGCTCTGACATGCACTGTCAACTGTGGGATATATAAACAGGCGTGTGCCTTTCCATATCATGTCCAATCAATTGAATTTACCACAGGTGAACTCTAATCAAGTTGTAGAAACAGCTCAAGGATGATCAATGGGAACAGGATGTACCTGAGCTCAATTTCGAGTCTCATAGCAAAGGGTCTGAATACTTATGTAAATAAGGTATTTTCTGTTTTTTATTTTTAATACATTTGCAACATTTCTAAAAACCTGTTTTGCTTTTTCCTTATGGGGTATTGTGTGTAGATTGGTGAGGGGAAAAAAGAATGTAATCCATTTTAGAACGAGGCTACGGTAACAAAATGTGGAAAAAATCAAAGGCCTGAATACTTTCCGACTGCACTGTGTGTACTGTGTGTACTGTGTAAGGATAATGAAACTGTAAGACTGAACTGTAAGATATTTCTCTACATGCTCACAACCTGCCATTGGATAAAACATTTTTTTTTTTATTGCATGTGAAATTATAGTCAAATACTGTATAGAAAAGTATATTTACCATCTACGGTTCTTTCTATTCAGCAATTCAAAAATAGCAGTTTTGAAATGTGTATCTTGTATTTTTTTTATTTTATATTTGATATAATGGAAGTTAAAATGACTAAATGGTGAGCCCATCATCATCTGATTTATTGGTGTCTAAAGTAAAAGTTCTCATGGTATTTCACAGAAAACTTTGATTATGTATGAATGACTGACGGGTGAAAGATGTGAAACCCCAATGAATGCACAATCGAAGGTTCTGAACATACGATTGGGACCATTTACAAGTGTTATTAGTTCAGAGTTTTGCTCTTAGTTTTGAAAATATATCGCTTACATCTGAAAAATGTGCCAAAGTGATACAAGAAAAACTGCAAGAACGCAGAGTTAAAATTGCTAATACTGTATGTAACGACCAAATCAGAATGGATGTATCCCTTATTACAACCGATTGGTTTCTATTACAAATATTGATTATTAAGCAGCCGGAACACAGTTGTTCAACACGGTTGTGTCAATATTGACGGTCGTTCATATACGTCGTTGGGGCAGTAAAGAAAAGCCCTACGACAGGATTCAGAGGTGTAGGTGTAGAACAATAGGCCACTTGTACGAGGTGTTGGTTCACCCTCCTTATCCCAGAACATGATCTAATGAAGTCTGCCAATACACACATTGAAGTGAAATACTGCGCACACACATTAGATAAACCCTATATCTAACCCAGGAGTCATGTGACTAAATCACCTGAACTACTGATATTAAGCAGCATGCAATGATGTCTGATATGGAAATATTCTGGGTTTTGAGTTGACTGCACTACAGACTTGGTTGCAGTTAGCTTTTTTAAAACTGTGAGTTATTGCGAGCTTTTCTGTTAGGAAATAATCCACGTTTTTCTGAATGATTGGCGAAAGTGTGTGAAGTTTTGTGGATTCCTTGGATTGCCTTACACCCTTGTAAAGGGAAATGGGAATTCCAACAGTCGAAGTCATAATGATTCACCATGCGAAGAGTTTATTTCCAAAACGCAATAAAATAAAAAAAAATCACATTTATTTAAAAATATTCATCAGAAATGTTTGCTAATGGGTACCTTCATGTGTGGAAAAGTATTACTGTTAATATTACAGATTTTAAAAATATATATTTTAGATATGTATGTAAATGGTTTTTTTGGCGTAATGCTGTACATCCATATTGTTTACCTGGAATGGAATGTATGTATCCTGTATGTTTGACTGGGATATGAGGTAGTCCCACCTAGCTATCATAAGATGAATGCACCTACTGTAAGTCGCTCCGGATAAGAGCGTCTGCTAAATGACTCAAATGTCACATGTAGATGTAATATTGATGTCACAAATGTATCATTTGTCCATTTCTCTATAAAAAATGTAGTTGTTTGATACATTTGACTGTGTAAAACCAAGCAGTACTACTTATTTTTCTGCGAGCGAGGCGGATATATATAGCGTCTTGCAAAAAAACATGACCATTTGTCTCTCTGAAAGGGAAAGATTGTAAACAAATGAATATCTGTCATTGAACAACCCCATGCCATGATTAGATAGTGAAAAATTAACAAATCTCTCTCATCATTTCTTTAAACAATAGAAGCTAATTTACCAACATTTCCGAAAATGGATATATAGAGTTTTTGAATGAAACTTTTCATATCCTATTGGAATATTGAGTAAAATCCCTCCATCAGTTACACGTACACCCTTGTAAAAAAGACATGGGAATTCCAACAGTGGAGCAGTCTTAATGATTCACCGTGACGTGTCCTATTGGAATATTAAATTACGTTCCCCAGTTACAAATACTATGTCATTTCTGAGTTCACTGTCAGGTTTTAAGTTTCCCTGCATTTAGTAAATAAGCATACCGTTAAAACATAGATGGACCCGATCCATTAATCCTACATCGTAAAACCAGCAGGCAATACTGTGCCCTTTTTTTTCTTCATCTCTTACATAGTACATTCAGATTTATTTACGGGCTGTTTAGAGAGCGTTTTTGTTCAATCTCTGTTTATTAAATATCTCTCTGATCATTCTAGAAGTCTCGGTTCATGTGGAGAACACATGTTCCGCCCGCAGAACGCTCAGAGCTAGAGAATGCGGAAAGCGGGGACTGCACCATTCTAATAATTGAAACCAGGCATCCAGGAACCCATAGCAGAATCGGTGGCTTTGTGTTTTAGCGACCACTGACCCATAGTTAGGGTTACTGCTACACTCCAGCTAAAAGCCCTCTCACCCCTTTACATATCCCATTACAGGCCTTGCCGAAACTGCTACTATGTGCCCCCTACCCCTAAAGGAGCCAAGGGAGCATCATTCTGTTCCCCTGAAATTCAACTTAATTATGAGATACTCATTTTAACGTTGCTAAATACATAGCAATAAACAAATATATAGCAATAAACAACCAAGCATAGTTGCTCTAACATGGGACTGTTGGTTTCAACCTAAATCCCTTCAGGGATGTGTGTGGCTGCGGCTGTATTGTATTTAAAGGGAAGGTTTAGTGACACCATCAGTAATATAGACGTCCAGAGGGTAATGGGTGGGCATTGCAGAGGACATGTCCCTGGAGTGGGAATTGAGAGAGTTCGTTGAGAGTTCTCAACAATTCCTTTCATAGCCATCCACACAGGGCATACACTGGATGACTCAACGTTGAATTGACGTCTGTGCCAGATGGAGACTGTGATCAGGTTTTGTTCATGTGTACCTACTGTGTGTTAATCAGTAACTGTGTTTGGATCACACTTTATGTCCCTGATCAATCACCTCAGGTGTCCGCTGTGTCAAATCAAATCACATTTTGTATTGGTCACATGCACATGGTTAGCAGATGTTATTGCGAGTGTAGCGAAATGCTTATAAAAAAATATATATATTATTTTTTTAACACAGAAAAAAACAAATACTGCACAGTTTCCTAAGGACTTGAAGCAAAGCTGTCATCTCTATAGGCGCCCTCTTGCACTTATAGGTCATATTTCCTAGAAGTGTGTGTGTGTGTGTGTGTGTGTGTGTGTGTGTGTGTATGTGTGTGTGTGTGTGTGTGTGTGTGTGTGTGTGTGTGTGTGTGTGTGTGTGTGTGTGTGTGTGTGTGTGTGTGTGTGTGTGTGTGTGTGTGTGTGTGTGTGTGTGTGCGTGCGTGTGAAGGAGGAAAGTTATAGGTCTGTGTGTTTTTGTTTCAGTGTGTGACAGTCAGTGCGTGTATCATTCCGGTCCACACTCACCCCTGTGCCCCTCTATCTGTCATCATTATACGGCGTGTGTGTGAGTTCACCTGATATGCCCCTGTACTCCAGCACAGCACCTGTGTGCTGCCAGCTCCACCCAGCTGACAAGCCTTGCATGAGGCTTGGCTTGTGCAATCAAGAAGGGCTCATAGGAGCAGGAGCCTGTTTATCTTGTTTCTGTAGTGTGAGGCAACTTTTGACTGGTACTGTACAGTACAGTACACTTAAACACTTAAACAAGTCTACTTTGTAACAAAAGTATACACCTCATGGTTATAGGCTTAAAAAAAGAAGACACCTGTACCAGGCCAGATAAAGAGTTGAAATGTATTAAATATGAAACTTTATATACATCACAGAAGACTGACATATGTTACTGGAATGTTATTCATATTTGTCATAATTAATAAACATGATTTCAAAAAAATCTGGTGTTTAACTTTTGATATAGAAACACCAGATTTTTTTTTAAATAATATTTATTCATTATGACAAATATTAATAACATTCCGCCCATGAGGCCACTGGAGTTTGATTTGGTAATTTGACAGCAGGACTATGTATGTTAAAAGCAGCTTTTCTGTGTTGGATGGTGTGGGCTTACCTCAACAGAATGAAGTGGGCGTATACCGGTCATTAAAAATATTCAAGTAAGTAGACCGCTGATTGGCCAGCTCATCCTCCTCAGAAATTTGACATCATGAGGAAATAGCAAGCTTTTTTGAAATGGTCTGTTTGAGATACAAGTTTGAGGTGGGGTTTTTGAAGTGTTTTTTTTAAATCTACAGTTTATGCTTTGGCAACATACGAGTATAGGACAGGATTAGAGAAACTGCCCACTGGGCAGACACTGGTTGAACCAACGTTGTTCCTATGTCTTCTCAATTACATGACTTTCAACTAACGTGGAATATTCGTTGAATTGACATCTGTGCCCAGTGGGTGGAAGCATTCCTCACTTTTTCCGGATGAAATTCTGACTTGTTTTTCTTTGAATATAGACTACACATACTGTGTAAGACATTAGTCAACTTTCAGATATGTGTATCCTCTTAGTGTTGATAAGACAGCAAGGACATGGAGTAGTAGAGGTAACTGGATATGACCACGAAACCAAAGCACAGAGACAATACAGTATATCCCTGAAGTAGAAGCCGTCTACCACATATGGTTCTTTTTCATGCTCTCTCCCTAGTCAACGCGCCCTGCCAAATTATTGAGTCGATCATGTATTCTGCATACCACAACAAATGGCCTGCCAAGCCCTGAAGCCTTGTTCTGTCTCTCTCTCTCTCACTCTTCCTTTCCCTCTTCATAGGTTTTTTTCGTTGTTTACGTTTGTAGCTGTCTCTAATTTGAGCGAACACGCGAAACAGCTGTAAAGTTTACTCATCAATTAGTTGTGGGGAAAACTGTCTGTTTCTCCACGACCAGCCCCAATGCCAACAACTCTAGCACATGTTTTGGAGCAGCCCTGTCACCGAGGCTGTCAGTGGGTGGCTGCTGCAGTGGCTATACCGAAGAGGCCGAAAGACAACCCCGGTTCGTGTTCAGTAGGGAGAAAACGTTTGGAAACTGTGTGAAACGGCGACGCGCTACCAAAACTACTCAAATAAGAAACAACAATTTTCATTTTCTGTTGCAGAACGTTTCAAAACATTTTGCTATGGTGTGTCCTGCTTAACACTCCCTTATATTACCCCTGGTTTGTAGTAGTGTGCAGGAAGAAGTTTGGTGTGTTCTGGAAGCCGTTAGTCACAGAGAATCCTAACGAGAGTCTACGTGTCAGGGCTTGTGAAGTGGCTACAGTGACAGATCGTGCTGTCTCGGTGATGTAACATAAACTCATCCCACGCTACCTGCCTCTCTCACATTCCAACAGTTTTAATAGTAAAATACATGCAAAGACATGTACCTGCTAGGTAATCACAGTTGTACATCAGAGTGACAGTCAGTAAACCCTGTGGTGCGGATTTCTGTCTTTAGAGATTCTATGCTACAGAGGAAGGGACTCTGGGGAAAGGTCTAGTGTTCCTCTGTGACCCCACAAATATTCTGCTATTTCTGCTATTTCCTGCCACGTTTCTTCTGCTCTAATTTGGGCACAAAACTGGAGAAAGCATTTTCAATCACAAAACAAATATGAGCGTTTTTATTGGACAAGCTTCCTCCGTGTGTTACATTTTTTTTTCTCACGTTTTCCCCTCTGTTGGGGTGTCCTGGTCACTCCTGGTCTGTTCTTGTCCCTTCCGTTCTCTGTCTGTTGGTCCTAGTCCCACCATGTATAGCTGGAGAAGATGGGCTATGATCTCTGCCCCATTTCCCTCATCCTCTGTAACTCAGCCACACTTCCTTCCTTCTGGATGTGATTTGTGCCTCCTCGTTCTCCAATTATCGTCGTCCGGTGAGTGACGGAGTCTCTCAGGAAAACGATAGACGGTGGTTCTTAGGAAGTTGCTCTGATCATCAGATCTGGGGGGGAAAAAGCCCTGAGAAGATCCAACGGTAAACGCCTACCCAGCCTATTGCTGAAACCTTCTATTGACATTGCAACATGGCTAGATGTGCTTACAGCCTATCCAGTCATCTTCTTTCGCCGTCTGAAAGTGGGGACTCCGGCACAGTGACACAGTGGCTACAGTTTCACTTCCTCTTTAATGTGGCCTCTATTAGCAGGTTCTGAGCTGGCTGCTACACAGCAAATGCAGCACTTTTCAGACTTTATTTGTCTGTTTTATGGGTCAGACATTGTTTGTGCTGTATATCGAGCCACATGCTGCTTCACGTGATTTTTTTTTTTTTTTTTTTTTACAACACCTGCCCTCAGTTCCCCTTAGTGGTAATGAAAGAGGACTTGGAACCGGAACAGGAGCTTTCTGAAGGGAGAGTGCAAGCAGACCGAGGTGCGAGTGGGAGAAAGTGGGAGTGGAAGGAGAGGAGAAGAGGTTTGAGCTTGTGAGGGGAGATCAAGATAATGGCAACAATGAAAAAACAGGAGATGATAAGAGAGGATGGAGAGACTTGTAAGGAGGGGAGAGATGGGGAATGAAACAGAGTGAGAGAGGGGGATTAGGGGAGAAGAAAGAGAGGGGGAGCTGAAAGAAGAGGACCACAATTTGAGGGGTTAGTCTGAGTGGGTGGAAAGATGTCAAAGCCAAGCTGCCACACCACTCCTAACTCACTGAGTGTGATGTCACGTCTCTGTGCGGCTGTGCGTGTGCGTGTGTGAGTGTGAGTGCGGATGCGTGCAAACATGTTCTCAGGGCTAGAAAAACAAGACTTAAGTAGATGTTTTCAAAAACATTGTGGTGGGACAAAACATGGGTGTGTATAAAGTCAGTGAAAGTGTAATATTTCCTGGCAAACATCTGTTCTTTGTTACTTCAGTAGGCATCTGTTAGAAAGACTGGGTAACAATGATTAACATACAAGGATAATTATCAGATAATTATCAACAATACGCAGATAGTTGCCAAGAAAAGCACAGGATGACATTGGAGCTCGATTGCTGGGGTGAGTCATCATCATTTGAGGATGAGCTGAAGGAGAACGCTCTCCCTCTGTCTCTCTCTCGCGCTCTCTCGCTCTCTCTCGCTCTCTCTCGCTCTCTCTCTCTCTTTCTGAGTTGCCCTCTGGCAGAGGAGATATCGACCTCGTGTTAGCTCTGGTCTGCGATGCCCAGTATCTCTTATCGTTGCCAGGCTCGGTATGAGTTATGAACAGACCACAGGCCCTGATGGGCTGTGTCTACTGGCGCCTGCCTGGTCAACATTGTGCTTGCATCTAGAACTGATGCCCCCTCCTCAGAGCATAATACTCTTTCCAGTAAGGGTACATTAGAGGCTTTATACAACCGCTTGAACAGGTCACCTATGTATCGTGTAGTTGGATACTTCGATAAAAGCTTTGTTTCCTTGCCGGTGCATACACAGCAGGTCCAGACCCCGCCTGGGGATTGAGCCTTCCGGGTAAATAACTCTCCTATTGTTACCAGTCAATACACAGAAGCCTGCTGAGCACGTGTACAGTCTTAATGGCTGCATTGAAGTCTCTCTCTAGCCTTTTTGGTCTTTCTTAATGCACACACACACACACACACACACACACACACACACACACACACACACACACACACACACACACACACACACACACACACAATGATTCCCCAGACAGATGACTAAAGGATTGTGTAGACTGGTTCTAATTTTGGAGGACAGATGGAAGATATTGACAGACCGAGTGATTCCACAGATAGAATTCCCACGCGCACGCAGACGGCACACGCACGTTGTCTGAGAGCTGGACATCTAGACGTTTCTTCTCCATAATGGCTTGGCTGTGGGGAATAGGGTTAAAAAGGGTGTTGATCATACAAAGTCCAGCTACACACACACACACACACACACACACACACACACACACACACACACACACACACCGTTTTCTCAGTACTAAGTAGATGAAAAAACTCTCAGGCAATCTTCCTAGAGTAGAGTATAGAAAGACCTCCATGGACCAACATAGATGAACGCTCATTGTATAGGAATGTCTCCCCTGGAAGAGTCCAAGTCTCCGGGCTTGGTGGGGGGGGGTGGGGCGCCTGCATTGATGCAAAAGTTAGCCCTTGTTTGTGACCTTTCATGGTGGCAGGTAGCCTAGTGGTTAGAGTGTTGGGCCAGCACGAAAAAAATACTATAGTTATACCATGGTATAAATACTATCGTATTCACTGTAGTGGTTTTGCTGACTTTACTGTGGTATTGACTGTAGTATATTTAGGGGCGGCAGGAAGCCTAGTGGTTAGAGCGTTGGGCCAGTAACCGAAAGGTTGCTAGATCGAATCCCCGAGCTGACAAGGTAAAAATCTGTCGTTCTGCCCCTGAACAAGGCAGTTAACCCACTGTTCCTAGGCCGTCATTTTGAATGAGAATTTGTTCTTAACCGACTTGCTTAGTTAAATAAAGGTTAAATAAATAAAATTCAGACTGTGTTCAGAGGGTGGACTGTAATAACAGGCTGAGGGAAGGAGGAGGAAAGTGAGAGAGTCACAAAGACAATGTGGTGACTGATGGGTGTAACGAGTGAGGAAAGATGGGTATTGAACCTGGTTTTCTGGTTGTGTTAGTGCTGCGTTCGCCCACTGAGCTATTGACAGTGATGCCCTAGTGCCATGTCTTGGTCTATAACCTCTCCTACAAAACACAGGAGTGTTGCTTTGTGTGCTCATTCTCAGGAACAACTGAAGTCATTATTGGACTGCGAACTAACACCGTATCCTCAAGACTCTGTTCACAGAAAGATGTATGAAAACAGGAAGTGGTACTCTAAGTGGTTGTTTTCACGTAGAGTTTGCATGTCATACAAAAAATAAGAATGATGCGGTCTCTCTCTCGCGCTCTCCTCTCTCTCTGGGATCCCCTGCTTTGCTGTCTCCGAGGTGTGCAGATGCAGAACTTTATCCTCCCATTGAAACAGGATCTGAGGGGAAGGGGAGTAACAGTCCTTCAGGAGCCAAGATGGAGACTAATAGGCCGCTATGGACGTCCATTATGGGGCCTATTTCCTTATAGCAAAGGCCATCACCAGCACCAAATGGCCTATAATGTATCCATGCCTCCCTGATCCGCCCCCACACAGACAGACTGTACCCAGGTAGATACACCCTTGTGTGTGTGTGTGTGTGTGTGTGTGTGTGTGTGTGTGTGAGTGTGTGTTTTATTATTCTTGTATATGCCTTTTCCTACTGATGGATCGTCCCCCCCAGACTGCCCTGCTGCTGCAGCCTGTCACAGAGCCTTATAAACCACACACATTCATCAGTACGGAGCATGTTTAACCAGCGGCTGATGCCTCTCATCTATCCTGCGTTCTAAACCCGCACTCCATGGCAGCGCCCGTGATTTGTGTCTCTTTTAAAGGATACCAGGTCTGCCCAGAGAGCCATATGTGGCAGGGTGGCAAGGAGAAGGTGGTAACTGGAGTAGTGTTGTTTGTGAGATACTTTGGCAACGCGTAACAACAAACATCATATTAAGCTTTTTTTCACAGTACACATCCAAATCACATTTCCGACAGGCTGTAATATATTAGTCTGGCTGTCACCAGCTCTCGAAGTCACCAGGGTCATGCGTCTGCCCGGGTAATAATATATGACATTTAGCAGACACTTTTACCCTAAGTGACTTACAGTCCTGCGTGCAGATATATATTTTTTTACATATGGGTGGTCCCGGGAATCAAACCTACTATCCTGGCCTAGCACCGTGCCATGCTCTACCAACTGAGCTACAGAGGACCACAATTATCAGCCTGTATAGTATAGGGCCTCTTAACTCCTCTACTGTCTCGGGAGCTGTGTGTCAGACCTTTAACCTTACTGCCGCTGTTCAGACTCAGCGAACAGCCCATATAACATATACCTCCTCTAACTCAGCCTGGGGCTACAGTAATGGCAGTAATGGTAGATTTACTTCACTATCCCTCAGCGTGCTCCATTGGATGACACATATTTCCACCCCTACAGTAGGAGACCCTTTCACTGTGAATGAATAAATGACAGTGCAGCTGAGCACCAAGCCGTGGGACCAACAGTTAAATCAGGGAAAACATGCTGCATTTATAATTGATCCTCCACCCCCATGAATGTAATGAATTACACTAGCTGTGGTCCCATGGAGCCATCGTTAGTCCTTAAATCAGGAAGCTTTCCTGCACAGTGAGATTTGTCAGCTTTGAAGAGGAAATAAGGGTCCTCGTGAGAGGGAAGACAGGCTATTCTCTCTCTCTCTCTCTCTCTCTGTCTCTCTCTCTCTCTCTCTCTCTCTCTCTCTCTCTCTCTGTGTCTCTCTCTCTCTGTCTCCGTCTCTCTGTGTGTGTAAGCGTGCGCGTGTGTTGGTTCTTCTATCCTTGTTGGGACCTAAAATCCCCAACGGTCCCCACAAGGATAGCAAAAGACAAAGGCTATTTTAAGCTTAGGGTATGGGTTAGTGTTAGGTTTAGGGTATGGGTTAGTGTTAGGTTTAGGACTAAGGGTTAGGGTTAGGGAAAATAGGATTTTGAATGGAAATACATTTTTGGTACCCACAAGGATAGAAAAACATAACGTGTGTGTGACGAGTGACTCTTTCGCTAACATCATTTTGTGCAATTTGGGGATTCACTTCCCTCCAAAAGGCATTACTACATTTCTACAGAAACATCAGTTCATTTTGTATTGTGTCTGTAGTTGTGGCAATGCAAATACAGTGTCTGCACAATGTTCTCTGCCTTTTGATCATCTCCAATGTCTGTTAGTGCATTACAGGACATCGTGTCTGTTTTGGCTAGTTAGCTCGTGGTGGGGAGGAGAGAGCGTCGTGCTGTTCCTGCTCCCTCCTGGATGAGGATTTGGCACAGCTCAGGCCTGTAATGGTCCCTGGGTTGCTCCCATTCCGTCTTGGGTTATTACTTTTCACTCCCAGGCCTTAGCAACAGGGAAACATTTGACACTGTGACACAATAACACTCCACCAGGCCACGTAATCAATTATGAGACTGTTTGTTGAATATATCAGAGGAAATAACGGGATTGGAATGGGGCGGCTGAGATGCTTTTTAGCCAGCTGCTCTCTGTGGGCAGGATCTCTCTCTCTGTCTGTCTCTCTGTATGTCTGTCTGTCTGGCTCATTCCGTCGTGTCGTATATACTGGCATATACACTGGCCTTTTTATACAGGGTCTTGTCCCTACTCCTCCCTCGCTCTTGTTTCCTCCCCCTTATTACTCTCTCCCCCACCCCCAGCACTCTATTTTTCTGTATCTCTCCCTACACATAAAATGTATTTAACATTTTATGTTGACCAATAAGAGTAACTACTGGGGATCCTAATAAACTGAACTCTTTCGTATTTAACTCTCCTCAGATTGCCGGTTTCGCCAATGCCATCGAGCCGGTGGGTGACGACCAGGAGAACCTGCTGGCATTCCGTTTCCAGGCCCTCAACCCCATCGTTGACCCCTGGGTGTTCATCATCTTCCGCAAGTCCGTGTTCCGCCACCTCCGCCTGCTGCTGCGCTGCCGCTTCACGGGGGGAGCGGTGAAGAACACGGCCCACTGCACCGTCTCCTTACCCCCTGACGACCACAGGGAGTCTCCCAAGCCCTCGCCCTCCGTCTCCCTGCAGCCCAAGCTATACTCCAGCCGGCCCCTCTGATGTGAGGGGTGGGACCCGGGGCAGGAAAGAGGATGAGAGTTATGGATGTATGTATGTGGGAGAGCAGACAATGGGGGAAGGGGTTCTGGATAGAGGATTTGGAGTGTTCACTTTGCTGACCACCAGTTCTTACAGGTGCCTTATCCGCTGTTAACTAGAATACATATGCGTATACTGATGCATGAGCTACATATTTCATACATGGCCGTGCCGTATAAAAAGACTGCAAAGGAGTGGAAAATGTGCAAACATGGATAAAGTGATTGGTTGTGCCTTTAAACTCACTGAAAACTTAACTCAAAGCAACTGAAATGGACAGAAACTCCTGTTCGGTACTGAATGTATGCAGGAGAGGACCACTAAGAGGGATTTAATATGGACAACCAGCCCTGGAAGGGCAAAGGTCAGGTCAATGAGCTCTCTGTCAACGTACAGTACATACAGTGCCTTCAGAAAGTATTCATACCCACTTGACTTATTCCACATTTTGTGTTACAGCCTGAATGAAATACGTGTTAAATCGATCTTTATTCTCACCCATCTACCCACAATGCCCCATAATGACAAAGTGAAAAGATGTTTTTAGAAATGTTTGCACATTTTTGAAAATTAAATACAGAAATATTACATTTACATACATATTCACAACCCTGAGTCAACACATGTTAGAATCTCCTTTGGCAGTGATTACAGCTGTCAGTTCATCTGGGTAAATCTCTAAGAGCTTGCACATTATTATTAAGAAAATTATTCAAACTCTGTCAAGTTGGTTGTTGATCATAGCTCGACAGCCATTTTCAAGTCTTGCCATATATTTTCAAGACGATTTTAAGTCAACTGTAACTAGGCCATTCGGGAACATTCAATGTCATCTTGGTAAGCTACTCCAGTGTACATTTGTCCTTGTGATTTAGGTTATTGTCCTGCTGAAAGGTGAATTTGTCTCCCAGTGGCTGTTGGAAAGCAGACTGAACCAGGTTTTCCTCTAGGATTTTGCCTGTGCTTAGCTCTATTCCATTTATTTCTATCCTAAAAACTCCCTAGTCCTTGCCAGTGACAAGCATACCCATAACATGATGTGACTACAACTATGCTTGAAAATATGAAGAGTGGTACTCAGTGATGTGTTGTGATGTGTTGTGTTGAATTTGCCCCAAACATATTACATAACATTGTATTCAGGACACAAAGTTAATTTCTTTGCCATATTTTTTGCAGTTTTACTTTAGTTCCTTATTGCTAACAGGATGCATGTTTTGGAATATTTTTATTCTGTACAGGCTTCCTTCTTTTCACTCTGTCTTTAAGGTTAGTATTGTGGAGTAACTACAATGTTGTTGATCCATCCTCAGTTTTCTCCTATCACAGCCATTAAACTCTGTAACTGTTTTAAAGTCAGCATTAGCCTCATGGTTAAATCCCTGAGCGGTTTCCTTCCTCTCCGTCAACTGAGTTAGGAAGGACGCCTGTATCTTTGTAGTGACTGGGTGTATTGATACACCATCCGAAGTGTAATTAATAATTTCACCATGCTCAAAGGGATATTTAATGTCTGCTTTTGTTTTACCCATCTACCAATAGGTGCCCTTCTTTGTGAGGCATTGGGAAAACCCTTGTCTTTGTGGTTGAATCTGTGTTTGAAATTCACTGCTCGACTAAGGGACCTTACAGATAATTGTATGTGTGGGGTAAAAATCATGTTAAACACTATTATTGCACACAGAGTGAGTCCATGCAACTTATTATGTGACTTGTTGAGCACATTTTTACTCCCAAACTTATTTAGGCTTGCCATATAACAAAGCGTTTGAATACTTATTGACTCAAGACATTTCAGCTTTTCATTTGTAAAGTTTTCAAAAATCATCATCCATTTTGAATTCAGGCTGAAACACAACAAAATGTGGAAAAAGTCAAGGGGTGTGAATAGTTTCTGAAGGCGATGTATATAACCACCCGGTGTGAAACACGGGGGAAAAATTGCACTAGGTCTTCTGTCCAGGTATCACTGGACACCATTTCCAAACTGGGCGAGAATGTCCCTGTTAAAAGATCTACTAATCATTCCGTTAGCTTACCAAAGATGGTATGGTCATGTCCACTATTACTACCTTATGGAATTTAGATTTCCTCACTTCATTTCCTCTCTGAATTATTTCACATCTTGTAAATGTACAACACGATACATCGAAAACAGACAATATGCCCTTGCGTATGCCCGAGGCAATCAGGCCATTAACTTCAAATGACATTAACAACAGTGTAGTAAATCAACATACAGGAATGAGTAAGATGTGATTTGTTATGCTGTGTTTTATTGACAGCCTCTTTGCCCTCTTAACTCTTAGCTCTTAAAATGGCGGTCTGATCTGTCACATCATTGAAGTGTGGGATGCAGCTTACGCCCTGTTTCGCTGCAGTGAGCCGTGTAGCGGAAACAGAATGTAGGCCTGCAGAGGTCACGGACGAGGTCACGGCAGGTCACATTCATACAGCATGATGGCCTCTTCTGTATGCATGTCCCCTGGATCTATGGTCAAGTTTTAATGAAGGCCAATCTCTTTATCTTCTTTAAGGCTGAATTGGATCATGGATCCTACGCATGTGCACGTGACATGTCTTAAATCCATGCCTCAGTTTCCAGGCCTTGGCATCCAACACTTCAGTCATCAATACGCTGTTGTAGGTCATCAAAGCAAGGGTGTATTATGGGCTCATTGAGAAAGACCTGTGTCTATGGAGCTATTCTGTCGTACAATATATTGTATGAACATTCCTTAGTGCACTCACGCAAGATGGTACCTCTCTTTCTTATCAAGCGAATTCATTTGACCTATATTGTCACAGCAAAAATAATCCTGCAGCAACAGGATTTGAACGTTTAGTCCAGAATGTTGCTTGATCGCTGGTTAGGCTATTAGCTGGTCAAAAGTAGGCTACATGAAAAGTGCAATGCTGTTAATATAACTGTGTGTCAGTGTGGGGTTTTCAGTGAATTTCTGCAAATCACGAAGCTCATCTGCATTTAATGCTGTGCAGTGATCGAATTAAGACCCTACATCCGTATGAGTTGTTTGAATGTAGTCTTTAGAAGCTCTGCTGTGTCGGTAGTTCTGTCGTTGAAAAAGCGCACAAAACGACGTTTGAAGTTGTTGCTTTTTTTTGGTCCTCTTTCTCTTCCGTCACTATGGCTGTGGTTACACAGGCAGCTCAAATCTGTTATTTCCACATCAGATTCTTTTCAGAGCTAATCTGATTACTAAAAAAAAAAGACCAGAATTGGGCTGCCTGTGTAAACTCAGATTCTGATAGTGATTGCGTGAAGAGTGCTAAGTTTATGTTTGCTGGTGTTTTAAGTGCTTTTTTTGTGTACGTTTCTATGTGTTCTCTCAGTTGTGTTGTATGGATGTTGTGTGGTGTCGTGCTTGTGTACGTGAGTGTGTTGTGTTGTGGTGGTTTTGTTTCCGGAGCTATGATGTGATCTGCCCAGCGTGTGTTCCAGTGTGGTTTCTTGCACTTGAGAATATACGGTATCAGTATTGGGATCAATTGTAACAAATGTTTAAGTGAATACATGTTACAGACGTGTTATGTATAGGTTGCGGTACATGTTCCTATATAAAAAATATTCAAATGCCAAATAAAGATTGAAAGTATATGGTGTGAGTACCTTTCCACATGTACAGTTGAAGTCAGACGTTTACATACACCTTAGCCAAATACATTTAAACTCAGTTTTTCATAATTTCTGACATTTAATCCAAGTAAAAATTCCCCGTTTTAGGTCAGTTAGGATCACCACTTTATTTTATGAATGTGAAATGTCAGAATAATATTATAGAGAATGATTTATTTCAGCTTATTTCTTTCATCACATTCCCAGTGGGTCAGAAGTTTACATACACTCAATTAGTATTTGGTAGCATTGCCTATAAATTGTTTAACTTGGGTCAAATGTTTCCGGTAGCCTTCCACAAGCTTCCCACAATAAGTTGGGTGAATTTTGGCCCATTCCTCCTGGCAGAACTGGTGTAACTGAGTCAGGTTGGTAGGCCTCCTTGCTCGCACACGCTTTTTCAGTTCTGCCCACACATTTTCTATAGGATTGAGGTCAGGGCTTTGTGATGGCCACTCAAATACTTTCACTTTGTTGTCCTTATGCCATTTTGCCACAACTTTGGAAGTATGCTTGGGGTCATTGTCCATTTGGAAGACCCATTTGCAACCAAGCTTTAACTTCCTGACTTAACTTCCTGATAATTTTCCTCCCTCATGAAGCCATCTATTTTGTGAAGTGCACCAGTCCCTCCTGCAGCAAAGCACCCCCACAACATGATGCTGCCACCCCTGTGCTTCACGGTTGGGATGATGTTCTTCAGCTTGCAAGCATCCCCTTTTTCCTCCAAACATAACAATGGTCATTCTGGCCAAACAGTTATATTTTTGTTTCATCAGACCAGAGGATATTTCTCCAAAAAGTCTGATCTTTGTCCCCATGTGCAGTTGCAAACCGTAGTCTGGCTTTGTTATGGTGGTTTTGGAGCATCAGCTTCTTCCTTGCAGAGCAGCCTTTCAGGTTGTCGATATAGGACTCGTTTTACTGTGGATATAGATACTTTTGTACCTGTTTCCTCTAGCATCTTCACAAGGTCCTTTGCACTTGTTCTGGGATTGATTTGCACTTTTCGCACCAAAGTACATTCATCTCTAGGAGACAGAAAGCGTTTCCTTCCTGAGCGGTATGATGGCTGCGTGGTCCCATGGTGTTTATACGTGGGTACTATTGTTTGTACAGATGAACGTGGTATCTTCAGTGTCACGTTCCTGACCTATTTCTGTTAGTTTGTTGTATGTGTTAGTTGGTCAGGACGTGAGTTTGGGTGGGCATTCTATGTTGTCTGTTTCTATGTTGGTTTAAGGGTTGCCTGGTATGGCTCTCAATTAGAGGCAGGTGTTTGGCGTTCCTCTAATTGAGAGTCATATTTAGGTAGGTTGTTTCACAGTGTTCGTTGTGGGTGGTTGTCTCCTGTGTCAGTGTTTGTCGCACCATACCGGACTGTTCGGTTTGTGTTGTACATCGTCATTTTATGTGTAGGCTATTTTCCCTGTTCGTGCGTTCTCGTGTTTAATGTAAGTTCGTCGTTCAGGTCTGTCTACTCCGTTTGTTGTTTTGTTAGTTTATAGTGAAGTTCGTGTTTTCGTCTTGTCTTTAATAAATATTATGTGTTCACAACCCGCTGCGCCTTGGTTCCCTCAATACTCCTCCTTTTCGGTTGAAGAGGAGGAGGACCACCGTTACAGAACCACCCACCAATCCAGAACCAAGCAGCGTAATGTCGAGCAACGGGAAAGTATACAGGACTTGTGGAGTTGGGAGCAAGTATTTAACGGAGAAGGACCATGGGCTAAAGTGAATCACCGTCCATGGGAACAGCTGGAGGCAGTTCGGAGAGCGGAGGAAAAGAGAGAGAGGAACCGGCGTTATGAGGGGACGCGTCTTGCACGGAAGCCCGAAAAGCCCGTGAGTAACACCCAAAAATTTCTTGGGGGGTGGCTAAGAGGTAGTGGGCCAAGGGCAGGTAGGAGACCTGCGCCCACTTCTCAGGCTAACCGTGGAGAGCGGGAGTACGGGCAGACACCGTGTTACGCAGTAGAGCGCAGGGTGTCTCCTGTACGTGTGCATAGCCCGGTGCGGGTTATTCCACCTCCCCGCACTGGTAGGGCTAGATTGGGCATTGAGCCAGGTGTCATGAGGCCGGCTCAACGCGTCTGGTCTCCAGTGCGTCTCCTCGGGCCGGCATACATGGCACCTGCCTTACGCATGGTTTCCCGGTTCGCCTACATAGCCCGGTGCGGGTTATTCCACCTCCCCGCACTGGTCGGGCGACCGGGAGCATTCAACCAGGTAAGGTTGGGCAGGCTCAATGCTCAAGAGAGCCAGTACGCCTGCACGGTCCGGTATTTCCGGCGCTACCTCCCCGCCCTAGCCCAGTACCACCAGTGCCTACACCACGCACCAGGCTTCCAGTGCGTTTCCAGAGCCCTGTTCCTCCTCCACGCACTCTTCCTATGGTGCGTGTATCCAGTTCGGTGCCTCCAGTTCCAGCACCACGCACTAAGCCACCTGTGCGTCTCCAGAGTCCTGTACACACTGTTCCTTCTCCCCGCACTCGCCCTGAGGTGCGTGCCCTTAGCCCGGTACCACCAGTGCCGGTACCACGCACCAGGCCTATAGTGCGCTTTGAGAGGTCAGTGTGCCCTGTCCCTGCTCCCCGCACTAGGCTTGAAGTGCGTGTCTCCAGTCCGGTGCCTCCAGTTCCGGCACCACGTACCAGGCCTACAGTGCGTCTCAGCCGGCCAGAGTCTGCCGTCTGCCCAATGGCGCCTGAACTGTCCGTCTGCCAAGCGCCGCATGAACTGCCCGTCTGTATTGAGCCTTCAAAGCCGCCCGTCTGCCATGAGCCTGCAAAGCCGCCCGTCTGCCATGAGCCTACAGAGCCTTCCGCCAGACTGGAGCCGCTAGAGCCTTCCGCCAGACAGGAGCCGCTAGAGCCTTCCGCCAGACAGGAGCAGCCAAAGCCTTCCGCTAGACAGGATCAGTCTGAGCCATCCGTCTCCTCAGCGCCGTCTGAGCCATCCGTCTCCCCAGCGCCGTCTGAGCCATCCGTCTCCCCAGCGCCGTCTGAGCCATCCGTCTCCCCAGCGCCGTCTGAGCCATCCGTCTCCCCAGCGCCGTCTGAGCCATCCGTCTCCCCAGCGCCGTCTGAGCCATCCGTCTGTCCCGAGCCATTAGAGCCGCCCGTCTGTCCCGAGCCGTCAGAGCCGTTAGTCAGTCAGGAGCCGCTAGAGCCATTCGTCAGTCAGGATCCGCCAGAGCCGCCAACCAGACAGGATCTGCCAGAGCCGCCAACCAGACAGGATCTGCCAGAGCCGCCAACCAGACAGGATCTGCCAGAGCCGCCAACCAGACAGGATCTGCCAGAGCCGCCAGCCAGACAGGATCTGCCAGAGCCGTCAGCGAGCCATGACCGTCCAGAGCCGTCAGCGAGCCATGAGCGTCCAGAGCCGTCAGCCTGCCATGAGCGTCCAGAGCCGTCAGCCTGCCATGAGCGTCCAGAGCCGTCAGTCAGCCATGAGCTGCCCCTCAGCCAGAAGCGGCTAGTAATCCAGAACTGCCCCTCAGTCCAGAGCTGTCTCTCTGTCCGGAGCTGCCCTTCAGTCCGGAGTTGCCCCTCTATCCTAAGCTACCTCTTTATCCTGAGCTACCTCTTTATCCTGAGCTACCTCTCTGTCCTGAGCTATTTCTCTGTCCTGAGCTACCTTATTCCGGAGCTGTCCTTTATCTTGGTGTTGCCCCTTAAATTAGGTGGGGGAAATAAGAGGGTGGTCATGATAAGGGGTAAACGTAAGCTGGGATTGACTATGGTGGGGTGGGGACCTCGTCCAGAGCCTGAGCCACCACCGTGGTCAGATGCCCACCCGGACCCTCCCCTAGACTTTCTGCTGGTGCGCCCGGGGTTCGCACCTTAAGGGGGGGGTTATGTCACGTTCCTGACCTATTTCTGTTAGTTTGTTGTATGTGTTAGTTGGTCAGGACGTGAGTTTGGGTGGGCATTCTATGTTGTCTGTTTCTATGTTGGTTTAAGGGTTGCCTGGTATGGCTCTCAATTAGAGGCAGGTGTTTGGCGTTCCTCTAATTGAGAGTCATATTTAGGTAGGTTGTTTCACAGTGTTCGTTGTGGGTGGTTGTCTCCTGTGTCAGTGTTTGTCGCACCATACGGGACTGTTCGGTTTGTGTTGTACATTTACATTTTACATTTAAGTCATTTAGCAGACGCTCTTATCCAGAGCGACTTACAAATTGGTGCATTCACCTTATGACATCCAGTGGAACAGCCACTTTACAATAGTGCATCTAAATCTTTTAAGGGGGGGGGTGAGAAGGATTACTTTATCCTATCCTAGGTATTCCTTAAAGAGGTGGGGTTTCAGGTGTCTCCGGAAGGTGGTGATTGACTCCGCTGTCCTGGCGTCGTGAGGGAGTTTGTTCCACCATTGGGGGGCCAGAGCAGCGAACAGTTTTGACTGGGCTGAGCGGGAACTGTACTTCCTCAGTGGTAGGGAGGCGAGCAGGCCAGAGGTGGATGAACGCAGTGCCCTTGTTTGGGTGTAGGGCCTGATCAGAGCCTGGAGGTACTGAGGTGCCGTTCCCCTCACAGCTCCGTAGGCAAACACCATGGTCTTGTAGCGGATGCGAGCTTCAACTGGAAGCCAGTGGAGAGAGCGGAGGAGCGGGGTGACGTGAGAGAACTTGGGAAGGTTGAACACCAGACGGGCTGCGGCGTTCTGGATGAGTTGTAGGGGTTTAATGGCACAGGCAGGGAGCCCAGCCAACAGCGAGTTGCAGTAATCCAGACGGGAGATGACAAGTGCCTGGATTAGGACCTGCGCCGCTTCCTGTGTGAGGCAGGGTCGTACTCTGCGGATGTTGTAGAGCATGAACCTACAGGAACGGGCCACCGCCTTGATGTTAGTTGAGAACGACAGGGTGTTGTCCAGGATCACGCCAAGGTTCTTAGCGCTCTGGGAGGAGGACACAATGGAGTTGTCAACCGTGATGGCGAGATCATGGAACGGGCAGTCCTTCCCCGGGAGGAAGAGCAGCTCCGTCTTGCCGAGGTTCAGCTTGAGGTGGTGATCCGTCATCCACACTGATATGTCTGCCAGACATGCAGAGATGCGATTCGCCACCTGGTCATCAGAAGGGGGAAAGGAGAAGATTAGTTGTGTGTCGTCTGCATAGCAATGATAGGAGAGACCATGTGAGGTTATGACAGAGCCAAGTGACTTGGTGTATAGCGAGAATAGGAGAGGGCCTAGAACAGAGCCCTGGGGGACACCAGTGGTGAGAGCACGTGGTGAGGAGACAGATTCTCGCCACGCCACCTGGTAGGAGCGACCTGTCAGGTAGGACGCAATCCAAGCGTGGGCCGCGCCGGAGATGCCCAACTCGGAGAGGGTGGAGAGGAGGATCTGATGGTTCACAGTATCGAAGGCAGCCGATAGGTCTAGAAGGATGAGAGCAGAGGAGAGAGAGTTAGCTTTAGCAGTGCGGAGCGCCTCCGTGATACAGAGAAGAGCAGTCTCAGTTGAATGACTAGTCTTGAAACCTGACTGATTTGGATCAAGAAGGTCATTCTGAGAGAGATAGCGGGAGAGCTGGCCAAGGACGGCACGTTCAAGAGTTTTGGAGAGAAAAGAAAGAAGGGATACTGGTCTGTAGTTGTTGACATCGGAGGGATCGAGTGTAGGTTTTTTCAGAAGGGGTGCAACTCTCGCTCTCTTGAAGACGGAAGGGACGTAGCCAGCGGTCAGGGATGAGTTGATGAGCGAGGTGAGGTAAGGGAGAAGGTCTCCGGAAATGGTCTGGAGAAGAGAGGAGGGGATAGGGTCAAGCGGGCAGGTTGTTGGGCGGCCGGCCGTCACAAGACGCGAGATTTCATCTGGAGAGAGAGGGGAGAAAGAGGTCAGAGCACAGGGTAGGGCAGTGTGAGCAGAACCAGCGGTGTCGTTTGACTTAGCAAACGAGGATCGGATGTCGTCGACCTTCTTTTCAAAATGGTTGACGAAGTCATCTGCAGAGAGGGAGGAGGGGGGGGGAGGGGGAGGAGGATTCAGGAGGGAGGAGAAGGTGGCAAAGAGCTTCCTAGGGTTAGAGGCAGATGCTTGGAATTTAGAGTGGTAGAAAGTGGCTTTAGCAGCAGAGACAGAAGAGGAAAATGTAGAGAGGAGGGAGTGAAAGGATGCCAGGTCCGCAGGGAGGCGAGTTTTCCTCCATTTCCGCTCGGCTGCCCGGAGCCCTGTTCTGTGAGCTCGCAATGAGTCGTCGAGCCACGGAGCGGGAGGGGAGGACCGAGCCGGCCTGGAGGATAGGGGACATAGAGAATCAAAGGATGCAGAAAGGGAGGAGAGGAGGGTTGAGGAGGCAGAATCAGGAGATAGGTTGGAGAAGGTTTGAGCAGAGGGAAGAGATGATAGGATGGAAGAGGAGAGGGTAGCGGGGGAGAGAGAGCGAAGGTTGGGACGGCGCGATACCATCCGAGTAGGGGCAGTGTGGGAAGTGTTGGATGAGAGCGAGAGGGAAAAGGATACAAGGTAGTGGTCGGAGACTTGGAGGGGAGTTGCAATGAGGTTAGTGGAAGAACAGCATCTAGTAAAGATGAGGTCGAGCGTATTGCCTGCCTTGTGAGTAGGGGGGGAAGGTGAGAGGGTGAGGTCAAAAGAGGAGAGGAGTGGAAAGGAGGAGGCAGAGAGGAATGAGTCAAAGGTAGACGTGGGGAGGTTAAAGTCGCCCAGAACTGTGAGAGGTGAGCCGTCCTCAGGAAAGGAGCTTATCAAGGCATCAAGCTCATTGATGAACTCTCCGAGGGAACCTGGAGGGCGATAAATGATAAGGATGTTAAGCTTGAAAGGGCTGGTAACTGTGACAGCATGGAATTCAAAGGAGGCGATAGACAGATGGGTAAGGGGAGAAAGAGAGAATGACCACTTGGGAGAGATGAGGATCCCGGTGCCACCACCCCGCTGACCAGAAGCTCTCGGGGTGTGCGAGAACACGTGGGCGGACGAAGAGAGAGCAGTAGGAGTAGCAGTGTTATCTGTGGTGATCCATGTTTCCGTCAGTGCCAAGAAGTCGAGGGACTGGAGGGAGGCATAGGCTGAGATGAACTCTGCCTTGTTGGCCGCAGATCGGCAGTTCCAGAGGCTACCAGAGACCTGGAACTCCACGTGGGTCGTGCGTGCTGGGACCACCAGATTAGGGTGGCCGCGGCCACGCGGTGTGGAGCGTTTGTATGGTCTGTGCAGAGAGGAGAGAACAGGGATAGACAGACACATAGTTGACAGGCTACAGAAGAGACTAAGCTAATGCAAAGGAGATTGGAATGACAAGTGGACTACGCGTCTCGAATGTTCAGAAAGTTAAGCTTACGTAGCAAGAATCTTATTGACTAGAATGATTAAGATGATACAGTACTGCTGAAGTAGGCTAGCTGGCAGTGGCTGCGTTGTTGACTTTGTAGGCTAGCTGGCAGTGGCTGCGTTGTTGACACTACACTAATCAAGTCGTTCCGTTGCGTGTAATGGTTTCTACAGTGCTGCTATTCGGGGGCTAGCTGGCTAGCTAGCAGTGTTGATTACGTTACGTTGCGTTAAAAGAACGACAGTAGCTGGCTAGCTAACCTAGAAAATCGCTCTAGACTACACAATTATCTTTGATACAAAGACGGCTATGTAGCTAGCTGTGTAGCTAGCTACGATCAAACAAATCCAACCGTTGTACTGTAATGAAATGAAATGAAAATGTGATACTACCTGTGGAGCGAAGCGGAATGCGACCGGGTTGTTGAGTGCGGAAGTTCTATTCGGTAGACGTTGGCTAGCTGTTGGCTAGCTAGCAGTGTCTCCTATGTTAAGGACGACAAATAGCTGGCTAGCTAACCTCGGTAAATTAAGATAATCACTCTAAAACTACACACTCTAACTACACAATTATCTTGGATACGAAGACAGCAAAGACAACTATGTAGCTAGCTAACACTACACTAATCAAGTCGTTCAGTTGAGTGTAATAGTTGCTACAGTGCTGCTATTCGGTAGACGGTGGACGTTTGCTAGCTGGCTAGCTGCTGGGCAGATAGCAGTGTAGACTGCGTTAGGACGACGTAATACGATAATTACGCAATTATTTTTGATACAAAGATGGCTATGTAGCTAGCTAAGAAGAAATTGCTAAGATTAGACAAATCAAACCGTTGTACTATAATTGAATGTAATGAAATGTAATGAAAAGTTATACTACCTGCGGACCAAAGCGCAAATGCGACCGCTCGCTCCAACCCGGAAGTGACAACCGCTCGCTCCAACCCGGAAGTTGTACATCGTCATTTTATGTGTAGGCTATTTTCCCTGTTCGTGCGTTCTCGTGTTTAATGTAAGTTCGTCGTTCAGGTCTGTCTACTCCGTTTGTTGTTTTGTTAGTTTATAGTGAAGTTCGTGTTTTCGTCTTGTCTTTAATAAATATTATGTGTTCACAACCCGCTGCGCCTTGGTTCCCTCAATACTCCTCCTTTTCTGTTGAAGAGGAGGAGGACCACCGTTACATTCAGGCATTTGGAAATTGCTCCCAAGGATGAACTAGAGGTCTATAATTTTTATTCTGAGGTCCTGGCTGATTTCTTTAGATTTTCCCATGATGTCAAGCGAAGAGGCACTGAGTTTGAAGGTAGGCCTTGAAATACATCCACAGGTACACCTCCAATTGACACAAATTATGTCAATTTGCCTATCAGAAGCTTCTAAAGCCATGACACCATTTTCTGGGATTGTCCAAGCTGTTTAAAGGCACAGTCAATTTAGTGCATGTAAACTTCTGACCCACTGGAATTGTGATACAGTGGATTATAAGTGAAATAATCTGACTGTAAACAATTGTTGGAAAAATGACTTGTGTCATGCACAAAGTAGATGTCCTAACCGACTTGCCAAAACTATAGTTTGTTAACAAGACATTTGTGGAGTGGTTGAAAAACGAGTTTTAATGACTACTACCTAAGTGTACGTAAACTTCCGACTTCAACTGTATGTCTTAATCTGTGATGATGGGCAATTTTTTTACTGTGTGACCATACAGTATATTTTCCATGTTTAATTTCTGTATGTTTTGTAGAATTCACAAAGCTTGAAGACATTGCCTATGTGTTTACAGATGAAGGAAAACAGAACAAGACAAGATTAACAGGAACTTGGTTTAGTTGGGGTTTAGACAACACAACTGCTTGGACCTTGCCAGTCAGTCACACACAAAACAAAATGGCCTCTGTGAGACAATGACATGAACGTTTATGATTCTTAGAAATATAGAGGAATAAACGTCATTGGCAAGAGAAATGCCATTTCTATGGTTTACAGTAAGTATAAATATACAGTCATAAATTATTCATAAAACTTCACTTCAACAACCATGCAGTATATGCATATACAGTGGGGAGAACAAGTATTTGATACACTGCCGATTTTGCAGGTTTTCCTACTTACAAAGCATGTAGAGGTCTGTAATTTTTATCATAGGTACACTTCAACTGTGAGAGACGGAATCTAAAACAAAAATCCAGAAAATCACATTGTATGATTTGTAAGTAATTAATTTGCATTTTATTGCATGACATAAGTATTTGATACATCAGAAAAGCAGAACTGAATATTTGGTACAGAAACCTTAGTTTGCAATTACAGAGATCATACGTTTCCTGTAGTTCTTGACCAGGTTTGCACACACTGCAGCAGGGATTTTGGCCCACTCCTCCATACAGACCTTCTCCAGATCCTTCAGGTTTCGGGGCTGTCGCTGGGCAATACGGACTTTCAGCTCCCTCCAAAGATTTTCTATTGGGTTCAGGTCTGGAGACTGGCTAGGCCACTCCAGGACCTTGAGATGCTTCTTACGGAGCCACTTCTTAGTTGCCCTGGCTGTGTCTTTCAGGTCGTTGTCATGCTGGAAGACCCAGCCACGACCCATCTTCAATGCTCTTACTGAGGGAAGGAGGTTGTTGGCCAAGATCTCGTGATACATGGCCCCATCCATCCTCCCCTCAATACGGTGCAGTCATCCTGTCCCCTTTGCAGAAAAGCATCCCCAAAAAATGATGTTTCCACCTCCATGCTTCACGGTTGGGATGGTGTCCTTGGGGTTGTACTCATCCTTCTTCTTCCTCCAAACATGGCGAGTGGAGTTTAGACCAAAAAGCTCTATTTTTGTCTCATCAGACCACATGACCTTCTCCCATTCCTCCTCTGGATCATCCAGATGGTCATTGGCAAACTTCAGACGGGCCTGGACATGCGCTGGCTTGAGCAGGGGGACCTTGCGTGCGCTGCAGGATTTTAATCCATGACGGCGTAGTGTGTTACTAATGGTTTTCTTTGAGACTGTGGTCCCAGCTCTCTTCAGGTCATTGACCAGGTACTGCCGTGTAGTTCTGGGCTGATCCCTCACCTTCCTCATGATCATTGATGCCCCACGAGGTGAGATCTTGCATGGAGCCCCAGGCCGAGGGTGATTGACCGTCATCTTGAACTTCTTCCATTTTCTAATAATTGCGCCAACAGTTGTTGCCTTCTCACCAAGCTGCTTGCCTATTGTCCTGTAGCCCATCCCAGCCTTGTGCAGGTCTACAATTTTATCCCTGATGTCCTTACACAGCTCTCTGGTCTTGGCCATTGTGGAGATGTTGGAGTCTGTTTGATTGAGTGTGTGGACAGGTGTCTTTTATACAGGTAACGAGTTCAAACAGGTGCAGTTAATACAGGTAATGAGTGGAGAACAGGAGGGCTTCTTAAATAAAACCTAACAGGTCTGTGAGAGCCGGAATTCTTACTGGTTGGTAGGTGATCAAATACTTATGTCATGCAATAAAATGCAAATTAATTACTTAAAAATCATACAATGTAATTTTCTGGATTTTTGTTTTAGATTCCGTCTCTCACAGTTGAAGTGTACCTATGATAAAAATTACAGACCTCTACATGCTTTGTAAGTAGGAAAACCTGCAAAATCGGCAGTGTATCAAATACTTGTTCTCCCCACTGTATATATAAAAAAGAGGTAATTGAAAGACCGGACTGACAGTATAGAGTTGGCACAGACCACAGCATTTCTCACCAGAGGGACTATCATCTGAGTGAAGGCAGGAAACCATAACCAACAGATACTGCCACCACAAAGCCTACTCCTTTACCAAAGCCTTAGCAACAAAATAAAATCTAGTAGGAAGTAGAGCAGCTTTACTGACACATTAAACTGATAGATGCTTCATTTCCCAGCATTGCTTGTGTGTGTGCGTAAGAGAGAGAGAGAGAGAGCTACTTACAAGCCAAAACACTTTATGCTCATTCATAATAAAGCAACAAATTCCCTATATCATATTCCCCGGTAATGTGATTCCACTAAGTGGTTGAGGACGGTCCTTCAATTGCAAGATGATTTCTCATGGTCAAATAATAGCTATGTTTATTTACCATTAAGAGCCAACACAGAAAGAGGCAAAGCCCTCTCCCTGTCTTCATGGTCTTTCATCATCACCATTATCCCAAAGATTTTGTCGAGAAAACGCTACTTGAGTAAAGTGAGTGTTATTTGTGCAGGCTATTTACATAGATGCTTATTCATGTAACCACTCTGGTTTAGTAGTGTGTTGTGTGCTCAAGACTGTAGAACCAGCAGGCCTGTCCTTTGAGACAATAGCGTTCCAGATACACATTTGGCGCAGGTCTCTACAGATGATTAGATCTGGCGATATTTTCAAAATGCATCCTTCCCCCCCTTCACTGGCGACATCACTGATGTATCACAAAACTTTTGTTCATGACTAAATAACTCAATGATTAATAATGTACAGTGCATTCGGAAAAAGTATTCAGACCCCTTTACTTTTTCCAGATTTTGTTACGTTACAGCCATATTCTAAAATGAAATAAATTGTTTTTTTCCCCTCATCAATCTACACACAATACCCCATAATGACAAAGCAAAAACAGGTAAACATTTTTTTTTAAATAACTGAAATTTCACATTTACATAAGTATTCAGTATTCTTCTTGGGTATGACGCTACAAGCATGGCACACCTGTATTTGGGGAGTTTCTCTCAAGCTCTGTCTGGTTAGATGGGGAGCATCGCTGCACAGCTATTTTCAGGTCTCTCCAGAGATGTTCAATCCGGTTCAAGTCCGGGCTCTGGCTGGGCCACTCAAGGACATTCAGAGACTTGTCCCGAAGCCACTCCTCCATTGTCTTGGCTGTGTGCTTCGGGTTGTTGTCCTGTTGGAAGGTGAACCTTTGCCCCAGTCTGAGGTCCTGAGCGCTCTGGAGCAGGTTTCCATCAAGGATCTCTCTGTACTTTGCTCCGTTCATCTTTCCCTCGATCCTGACTAGTCGACCAGTCCCTGCCGCTAAAAAACATCCCCACAGCATGATGCTGCCACCACCATGCCTCACTGTAAGGATGGTGCCAGGTTTCCTCCAGATGTGAAGCTTGGCATTCAGGCCAAAGAGTTCAATCTCAGTTTCATCAGACCAGAGAATCGTGTTTCTCACCTTTAGGTTTCTATCGGAAAACTCCAAGCAGGCTGTCGTGTGCCTTTTACTGAGGAGTGGCTTCCGTCTGTCCACTCTACCATAAAGGCCTGATTGGTGGAGTGCTGCAGAGATGGTTGTCCTTCTGGAAGGTTCTCCAATCTCCACAGAGGTACTCTGGAGTTCTGTTAGAGTGACCATCAGATTCTTTGTCATCTCCCTGACCAAGGCCTTTTTAAATGTATTTGTATTTTTTATTTAACATTTATTTAACTAGGCAAGTCAGTTAAGAACAAATTCTTATTTACAATGACGGCCTACCCTTCTCCCCTGATTGCTCAGTTTAGCCGGGCGTCCAGCTCTAGGAAGAATCTTGTTGGTTCCAAACTTCTTCCATTTAAGAATGATGGAGGCCACTGTGTTCTTGGGGACCTTCAATGCTGCACACATTTTTTTGTACCCTTCCTCAAATCGGTGCCTCGACACTCTCCTGTCTCGGAGCTCTACGGACAAATACTTCGACCTCGTGGCTTGGTTTTTACTCTGACATGCAATGTCAACTGTGGGACCTTATATAGACAGGTGTGTGCCTTTCCAAATCATGTCCAAACAATTTAATTTAACACCGGTGGACTCCAATCAAGTTGTAGAAACATCTCAAGGATGATCAATAGAAACAAGTCTTATGGGAAAGGTTCTGAATACTTACGTGAATAAGGTATTTCTGTTTTTTATTTTTAATAAATTTGGAAAATGTTCTAAAAACCTGTTTTCCCTTTGTTTATATGGGGTATTGTGTGTGGATTGATGAGTTTTTTTTATCAATACATTTTAGAATAAGGCTATAACATAACAAAATGTGGAAAAACCACTGTATGCCATTTAGCAGACACGTTTATCCAAATCAACTTACATTATAGGTGGTCCCAGGAATTAAACCCACTGTCTTGGCATTGCAAGCACCATGCTTTACCAACTGGGCTACAGAGGATCAGAAGGACGGAATGATGGTTTGCTCTAGTTTTGGAACAGTAGCCTGGTCTGTTGTACAGACAGGAAGCCCATCACTCTGGTTATCTGTGATTCACCAGAGGTTTGACAGTGATGAATCTTTATCTGAAGCAGAGCACTAATGAACAGCAGTCCTGGCCCTCACTGAGGTTGTAATTAAAAGTGTTCATTGATTAACCAGATGGAAATAGAATGGATGAACAGAACAGGGAATGATGAACTGAGATGAACCAGACTGATACGTACAGTTGAAGTTGGAAGTTTCCATACATCTTAGCCAAATACATTTATACTCAGTTTAATCCCAGTAAAAATTCCCTGTCTTAGGTCAGTTAGGATCACCAGTTTATTTTAAGAATGTGAAATGTCAGAAAGAATGATTTATTTCAGCTTTTATTTCTTTCATCACATTCCCAGTGGGTCTGTCATGGCCGATGCTGGAAGAAGACCAAAGTGCAGCTTGGTGAGCGTACATTTTCCTTTTTTTAAATGACGCCAACAAAAACAACAAACGATGAAAACAACCGTGAAGCTTACAGGGCCAAGTGCCACTAACAAAAGTCAACTACCCACACCTAAAGGAGGGAAAAAGGGCTACCTACAAAATCTTAGAAAACTAAACATAGAATGCCCACCTCAAATCACACCCTGACCAAACCAAATAGAGACATAAAAAGGCTCTCTCCCCAAAGGTGCGGACTCCGGCCGCAAAACCTGAACCTATAGGGGAGGGTCTGGGTGGGCATCTATCCGCGGTGGCGGCTCAGGTGCGGGACGCAGACCTCGCTCCACCTCTGGCCCACCCCACTTTGGTGGCACCTCTGGTGCGGGGACCCTCGTAGCTGGCCCCGGACTGGGCTCCCTCGTTGCGGGCCCCGGACTGGGCACCCTCGCTGACATCATTTTCTGGATTTTTCCAAGCTGTTTAAAGGCACAGTCAACTTAGTGTATGTAAACTTCTGACCCACTGGAATTGTGATACAGTGAATTATAAGTTAAATAATCTGTCTGTAAACAATTGTTGGAAAAAATGACTTGTGTCATGCACAAAGTAGATGTCCTAACCGACTTGCCAAAACTATAGTTTGTTAACAAGAAATTTGTGGAGTGGTTGAAAACGAGTTTTAATGACTCCAACCTAAGTGTATGTAAACTTCTGACTTCAACTGTAGCAGTATACATACACTTTGACATTAGTATCTTCTTGTTCTTTCATTGTCTTTCGGTCTTTCTTCATCAGAACTCACAGTATTTTTCACATTCTAATTACAGTGGCCAACCTAATCTGTCTGTAACCCTGACCCTCACCTGACACCCTCAGTCTACATCTTTCCCTTTCCTCCTGATAAATTATACTGATAAATGATATCCGCTTGGGGGTGTGTTGAGAGATACAAAGACTAAGGGCTTGATTCAATCCGTAGCACTGACATTTAAAGACAATGTTTCCGCGTTCACATTCATTGTGAACACCGCATATGTCGGGTCAATTGGAAATTACCTTTAAATTTCAAGCATGCTATAGCGCTGAACTTAAGCAATATGGATTGAATCGCGCCCTATTGCGTCATTGTGTGACATCGCAAAGTCTTTGAGAAGGGTCTTAAGTACAATGTTAGATTCTATGGAGAATTCTCGTCTGAAATCACTCCATTGACTTATTGACTAACAGGGAATTTATGTTGAAAGAACATTAACCAAAGTGTGATTTTCAAACAGCAGTTTTCTAAGTGTTGTTACATGGGGAGCCCCTTGTCTTTTATTGATCTAAAGGCCATGATCCTCCGAGTATGAATCACTTTTCATCTGATTTCAAAACGATCCTCATTTTCAGAGTGATTGTTATACTTTATCACGGTGCCTATTTCCAGATTTATTTTCAAAACGACTGGCCATTTTTTTACAGGAATGAGAATCACACTAGTTTTCTACTTTTACACATACAGTGGCAAGAAAAAGTATGTGAACCCTTTGGAATTTCCTGGATTTCTGTTTTGACATAAAACGGTATCTGATCTTCATCTAAGTCACAACAATAAACAAAGATGGTGTGCCTAAATTAATAACACACAAATTATTAGGTTTTTCTTGTCTATATTGAATACGTCATTAAACATTCACAGTGTAGGTTGGAAAAAGTATGTGAACCCCTAGGCTAATGACTTCTACAAATGGAGAAATTTCAGCAGTGTTGCTACTCTCCCTAGGAGTGACCGTTCTGCAAAAATGACTGCAAGAACACAGCGCAGAATGCTCAATGAGGTTAAGAAGAATACTAGTGTCAGCTAAAGACTTACAGAAATCTGTGGAAGATGCTAACATCTCTGTTGACGAGTCTGCGATACGTAAAACACTAAACAAGAATGGTGTTCATGGGAGGATACCATGGAAGAAGCCACTGCTGTCCCTCCAAAAAATTGCTGCACGTCTGAAGTTCACAAAGAGCACCTGGATGTTCCACAGCGCTACTGGCAAAATATTCTGTGGACAGATGACTAAAGTTGTGTTGTTTGGAAGGAACACACAACACTATGTGTGGAGAAAAAAAGGCACAGCACACCAACATCAAAACCTCATCCCAACTGTAAACTATGGTGGAGGGAACATCATAGTTTGGGGCTGCTTTGCTGCCTCAGGGCCTGGACAGCTTGCTATCATCGATGGAAAAATGAATTCCCAAGTTTATCAAGACATTTTGCAGGAGAATCTGTCCGCCAATTGAAGCTCAACAGAAGTTAGGTGATGCAACAGGACAACAACCCAAAATACATAAGTAAATCAACAACAAAATGGCTTGAACAGAAGAAAATATGCCTTCTGGAGTGGCCCAGTCAGTCCTGACCTCAACCCGATTGAGATGCCGTGGCATGACCTCAAGAGAGCAGTTCACACCAGACATCCCAAGAATATTGTCGAACTGAAACCTGTTTTGAAAAGAGGAATGGTCCAAAATTCCTCCTGACCGTTGTGCAGGTCTGATCTGCAACTACAGAAAACGTTTGGTTGAGGTTATTGCTGCCAAAGGAGGGTTAACCTGTTATTAAATCCAAGGGTTCACATACTTTTACCAACCTGCACTGTGAATGTTTACACGGTGTGTTCAATAAAGACATGAAAAATCATAATTGCTTGTGTGTTATTAGTTTAAGCAGACTGTGTTTGTCTATTGTTGTGACTTAGATGAGGATCAGATAGAATTACATGACCAATTTATGCAGAAATCCAGGTCATTCTAAAAGGTTCACATACTTTTTCTTCCCACTGTAGATATCAGACCTCATTGCTGAATGGACACTTTCGATCGAGGACACATAAAGACAAATCAAAGACTGATATCTTGACTTGAGGACAATACAGTCTTGCTCTCTGTGCAGCATACGACTTGTTACCTAGTTTACCAAAGGTGATGTGTTTAACAGAGATGGTGTTCCATTTCTGAACATTGCAGTTCCGGCAATGACTCCCCATGGAGTAATTATAATGACCATCAGCGATAATAAGTCAACCTCCAGTGAAAGGTAGGAATCTGTTTTCTGTGTGGTACAGCAGTGGGAGAGCATTGTGATACAGACATCACTCCTTTCGGTGCGTAGAGGCTAGACACATAACGTTTTTGCTTAAAGGGCAAGTGACTGTGCAGATGGATTGTGCCTTCATCTGACTACAGCTATCCCACTTTTCCAGAAGTGCATGTCTGTCCTGTTGGGGCTGTTCTTTACTGCAGGACAGAATCAAACACCTTATTATAAAAGGTCATGACTTTCATGCCTTCTTTTAACCTTTAGATTTGTAATGGCAAACTCAGTGAGGGAGACAAAGTCACTGTTACAGCCTTAAGGGTCAATGGCCAAAGCTCTCTGGAATAGCTGGGGAAAATCATATCAGAATTGAGTCTCTTTGGCTGCCATTATGAAAGGAATTCCCCTGACAGGCTGCCAGAATGGGGTTTTGGGATGAACGCCGAAAATAAGATGCGAGGTTAACACAGGCTTAGAAGATACATTTTGTTCTATGTGAGGTAATATCAGTCAGTTAACATGACCTTTATGAATTATGAAGCCTTTATGTGCTTTAGGTGTTTGTTTTGAGTACATAAATTCCTCAAAATTCACAAAAAAGTGATGTTAGCTGATGAACAAAATGTATAAGATCTCCTAAGCCTGTGTTTACCACAGACATTATTTTCTGCATTTATCCAATAACCCTCCAAAAAAAAACATTCATTTCCCTATAGGCTTTGACCAATGAGTTCAATGTAATGTCATTGAAATGATGTAGAAACAACGTTGATTCAACCTGTTTTTGCCCAGTGGGTCTCTATACTTTCCAGATTATAATAATAATAACAACATATGTATATTGTATAGTGTTTTTCATTACAAAGAAGAATCTCTTCCACAGCTTCATACTGTATGTCTGGTTGGAAAGGCAGTCAGGAGCTTTAGCGGAAGAAGCAGTGGAATACTGCAGGAAGGAGCAATGCTTTTTTTAGCCATGGGGCAAAGATAAAAATGTGCAGTTTTATAGCTAATCTCATGCTATTCTACACATTTTGCCATGAGGCTGAGAGATAATGTCGCTGTTTTAAAGCTAATTTCCTGCAGTTCTACACATATTTCCACGGGGCAGAGAGAAACTGTAGTTTTATAACTAATCTCATGCTATTCTACACATTTTGCCATGAGGCTGAGAGATAATGTCGCTGTTTTAAAGCTAATTTCCTGCTGTTCTACACATATTTCCACGGGGCAGAGAGAAACTGTAGTTTTATAACTAATCTCATGCTATTCTACACATTTTGCCATGAGGCTGAGAGATAATGTCGCTGTTTTAAAGCTAATTTCCTGCTGTTCTACACATATTTCCACGGGGCAGAGAAACGGTAGTTTTATAACTAATCACATGCTATTCTACACATTTTGCAACGAGTCTGAAACCATTTAGCATTTTTAAAGCTGCTATTCTACACATTTTGCCATGAGGCTGAGAGAAAATTGTGCAGTTAAACAAACTAAATTCCAGGGGGCCTGTCATGCCAAATAGTGTCCACTTGCCAAAATTTGTCCTGCCTTGTGAGGGCTGCTGGGTGTGTGGTACAGCAGTGGGAGGGAGCATTGTGATACAGTCAGGCAGGGAGAAAAGTCAGTCAGATACTGGTAGACAAGCCCAGAGGTCTTCATCAGACACGCCATCTTCTCCTCCTCCTCCTCCGTAGGAAGGCTGGATCTGGGTGATGCTTCGCCGGCTGTAAAAGCGCCAGAAAAGACCACCACACCTCAACAGTAGTCCGAAACAGTCCTCTACGAGGCGAGCCTCTTCCATTCCCTCAGACTGCAGTCCACAACCTTCCAGGAACCGGAACAGATGGAACAAAAAGCTGGTGGTGTGGTGCACCATTCAAATGCCATTAGCCAGCTAGCTAGCAAATGAACTGACCTGCCATCAGACCTGCAACTCCGTGAGTCACGACCAGATATTTTAGTTCAAACACATCCCGACCAACCACCCTACTTTCGTTTTTGCCTTAAGTAACCTTCTGTCTTATGTAACAATACCAAACATAACATACATTCATGTAGATGATTAATAACAATAGGGTACACTACAGCACAGGCAACATTTTAACACAATCATGGCAAGGCTGAATCTCCGGGTATCTTTTATCAATACATATACTGCCACTAACCGATTTAATAAATAAAACTGCAGCTAATTATCGTTTGTAGCAATATTTGCTTTGATTTGATTGAATTCCAACGATTGTGATCTAGGGGCATGAGAACATTTTGCATCCTGTAGATTAGATCTGTCCCTACCCACCAGGTTAATAAAGTGTGAGGTCTTTGTGTGAGAGAGTGACTAGACACCCACCTTAGATGTTTCCTCCATTATTTCCATGTTTGTCTGTCTGTACGTAATGTTTGCTTGTGCCTTAGTGTGAATCACGGGTAATGTATGAGTGACTAGGGATAAACTGACTTCTTTTTTTATCAACATTTTCACAGCTGGTGTGAGCTGGTGTGTGTGTGTGTGAGTTTGTGTGCCCCTTTATTCAAAGTAGACTCCTGATGCCGTAGATGCTTCTTAATGCGGAATTGAACACACTGTATCTCTGCAACTTTGATCTGCAGAGCTCTACAGAATCAGTTTGGACATATCACCCACAGAGTTTTCTAATATGCTCCCTCACAGTTTGTTTTGTAGAGCACTGCAGTGCAGGTGCTGTTGTAACCAGTTCTGCTACATTTGATAAGTGGTACAGTAGTAGTACACCAAAGGCCCGCACTTACAAAACTCTCAACTTTGAGAACTTTTTTCCCAGTGGTGACCAGGTGTCTGTAAAAACAATGATGTTGGGTGACAAACAATAACTGAGTTATGAAATGCGAGATAATTAGAGAGGGTACATTGGTTGTTTTAGATTTCCCCACTAAGATGAATATCAGGGGATAATTATATTATCTTACCATTGAGACAGAGACAGACCAACAAAGCACCTAAATCAACAATAAGGCTTATGCTGGACCAATACCGTTAAGTCCTTGAAGGACTGGTCTGCTGAAACGATCACAAGCATAAGAACAGTTTCAGAATGATTTTCACCATAAAATGACTAACGTGAATATTGTTCCTGTGTTGTGGCATATTATCCTTTATACAAACAATGAGTTTATAAAAACACCAGTCTCAACTTATTGAAATGTTAAAAGTTCAATCAAAAAACGTTTCACTATGAGGTCGAAACGTTCCTCTATGAGGTCGAAATAACACTGTGAAATTGTGAAAATTATGATAATTCCATTTTAGTGTAAGAGCGTGTTCAGCATGACATCACAATCTGATCTGATTATTCTGACCAATGACGAGTCATCATTTATTTGCATATTTATTTGTTTATTTATTTGCATAGGCTCTAGACTCTAGTAAATCCTGTCCACCAATCAGTACTGTGTATGTAAATATATTTACATATGTATCAACACGGCCACACAATCAGTCTGAGCATTTCAATCGTGAAATAAATTATAACAAATATACAGTACCAGTCAAAAGTTTGGACACACCTACTCATTCAAGGGTTTTTCTTTATTTCCACTATTTTTCTACATTGTAGAATAATAGTGAAGACATAAAAACTATGAAATAACACATATGGAATCATGTAGTAACCAAAAAAGTGTTAAGCAAATAAAAATATATTTTAGATTCTTCAAAGTAGCCACCCTTTGGCTTGATGACAGCTTTGCACACTCTTGGCATTCTCTCAACCAGCTTCACCTGGAATGCTTTTCCAACAGCCTTGAAGGAGTTCCCACATATGCTGAGCACATGTTGGCTGCTTTTCTTTCACTCCACGGTCCAACTCATCCCAAACCATCTCAATTGGGTTGATGTCGGGTGATTGTGGAGGCCAGGTCATCTGATGCAGCACTCCATCACTCTCCTTTCTGGTCAAATAGCATTTACACAGCCTAGAGGTGTGTTGGGTCAATGTCCTGTTGAAAAACAAATGATAGTCCCACTAAGCTTTAACCATATGGGATGGTGTATCGCTGCAGATGCTGTGGTAGCCATGCTGGTTATGTGGGACTTGAATTCTAAATAAATCACTGACAGTGTCACCAGCAAAGCACCCCCACACCATCACACCTCCTCCTCCATGCCTCACAGTGGGAACCATACATGCAGAATTAATCCGTTCACCTACTCCACTTCTCACAAAGACATTTGGAACCAAAAATCTCAAATTTGGACTCATCAGACCAAAGGACATATTTCCACCAGTTTAATGTCCATTGCTCATGTTTCTTGGCTCAAGCAAGTCTCTTCTTCTTATTGGTATCCTTTCATAGGGGTTTCTTTGCAGCAATTCGACCATGAAGGCCTGATTCACGGTCTCATCTGAACAGTTGATTTTGAGACGTGTTTGTTACTTGAACTCTGTGAAGCATTCATTTGGGCTGCAATCTGAGGTGCAGTTAACTCTAATTAACTTATCCTCTGCAGCAGAGGTAACTCTGGGTCTTCCTTTACTCTGGCGGTCCTCATGAGAGCCAGTTTCATCACAGCGCTTGATGGTTTTTGCGACTGCACTTGATGAAACTTTAAAATGTCTTGAAATTTTCCAGATTGACTGACCTTCATGTCTTAAAATAATGATGGACTGTCATTTCTCTTTGCTTATTTGAGCTGTTCTTGCCATAATATGGACTTGGTCTTTTACCAAATAGGACTATCTTCTGTATACCACTCCTACCTTGTCACAACACAACTGATTGGCTTAAACACATTAAGAAGGAAAGAAATTCCACAAATGAACATTTAACAAGGCACACCTGTTAATTGAAATGCATTCCAGGTGACTACCTCATGAAGCTGGTTGAGAGAATTTTTTGGTTACTACATGATTCCAGATGTGTTATTTAATAGTTTTGATGTCTTCACTATTATTCGACAATGTAGAAGATAGTAAAAAATAAAGAAAAATCCTTGAATGAGTAGGTGTCCAGATTTTTAATTGGTACTTATTTTCATGCAATAAACATACAGTGATGATTACAAATATATTTTTTAAATTGCATGGGGGCTTTAAATGTCTAAACATTCTATAACTAAACTCAGCAAAAAAAGAAACGTCCTCTCACTGTCAACTGCATTTATTGTCAGCAAACTTAACACGTGTAAATATTTGTATGAACATAAGATTCAACAACTGAGACATAAACTGAACAAGTTCCACAGACATGTGACTAACAGAAATGGAATAATGTGTCCCTGAACAAAGGTGGGGGTCAAAATCAAAAGTAACAGTCAGTCTCTGGTGTGGCCACTAGCTGCATTAAGTACTGCAGTGCATCTCCTCCTCATGAACTGCACCAGATTAGCCAGTTCTTACTGTGAGATGTTACCCCACTCTCCCACCAAGGCACCTGCAAGTTCCGGGACACTTCTGGGGGGAATGGCCCTAGCCCTCACCCTCTGATCCAACAGGTCCCAGACGTGCTCAATCGGATTGAGATCCGAACTCTTCGCTGGCCATGGCAGAACACTGACATTCCTGTCTTGCAGGAAATCACGCACAGAACGAGCATTATGGCTGGTGGCATTGTATGCTGGAGGGTCATGTCAGGATGAGCCTGCAGGAAGGATACCACACGAGGGAGGGGGATGTCTTCCCTGTAACGCACAGCGTTGAGATTGCCTGCCATGACAACAAGCTCAGACCAATGATGCTGTGACACACTACCCCAGACCATGAAGGACCCTCCACCTCCAAATCGATCCCGCTCCAGAGTACAGGCCTCGGTGTAACACTCATTCCTTTGACGATAAACGCGAATCCGACCATCACCTCTGGTGAGACAAAACCGTGACTCATTAATGAAGAGCACTTTTTGCCAGTCCTGTCTGGTTCAGGGACGGTGGGTTTGTGCCCATAGGCGACGTTGTTGCCAGTGATGTCTGGTGAGGACCTGCCTTACAACAGGCCTACAAGCCCCTCAGTCCAGCCTCTCTCAGCCTATTGAGGACAGTGTGAGCACTGATGGAGAGATTGTGCGTTCCTGGTGTAACTCGGGCAGTTGTTGTTGCCATCCTGTACCTGTCCCGCAGGTGTGATGTTCTGATGTTCGGATGTACCGATCCTGTGCAGGTGTTGTTACACGTGGTCCGTCCTGTCTCCCTGTAGCGCTGTCTTAGGTGTCTCAAGGGTACGGACATTGCAATTCATTGCCCTGGCCACATCTGCAGTCCTCATGCCTCCTTGCAGCATGCCTAAGGCACGTTCACGCAGATGAGCAGGGACCCTGGGCATCTTTCTTTTGGTGTTTTTCAGTCAGTAGAAAGGCCTCTTTTAGTGTCTTAAGTTTTCATTACTGTGACCTTAATTGCCTACCGTCTGTAAGCTGTCAGTGTCTTAACGACCGTTCCACAGGTGCATGTTTATTAATTGTTTATGGTTCATTGAACAAGCATGGGAAACAGTGTTTAAACCCTTTACAATGAAGATCTGTGAAGTTATTTGGATTTTTACGAATGATCTTTGAAAGACAGGGTCCTGAAAAAGGGACGTTTCTTTTCAGCTGACAAATACTTATCAGCTGACAAATACTTCTTAGCAGATTTCAAGACAACGATACAGCATCATCTAGTGAGGATATGTGAAACTACACCCACAGCATCACATAGGGCCATTTTGGCCTCCACACATCTTTGAAAAGGTGAGGACAACACATAGAGTTAGACAGAGGACTCTATATGGATAAAACCTGCTTTGGCATTGACATTGCCATTGAAGGCTTTCACCATTTTAAAGTAGTCAACTGGGTGGGACTTCCTCTGGGTTAAGGAATAGATCACATGATTCTATCTGGGTCATCAGGAGGGATCAGCCAATCAATTATACTTGTGCACAAACACTAGGTGGCAGTAAAAAGTAAAATAAAATGTTTTATTGTTTATTATTACATCTGGTTGGCTTGGGTGTTCGATCCAGGGACTTGTTGGTTATTTGGTTCCTTCCGATCTGCTGTAGTTGTAAGCAAATCATATAACAGAGGCTATTCTCTTCTACTACCAGTAGGGGAGGCACTAATACAGACCAATACCTTGTACTCTGTAAATTCACTGAACAAGCTTGAAGAACAAGTTTGCGCCTAAATATCAGCAAAGTTATTGTAGTACTAGTGCAGTATGTAATATCTCTACATATATTGTAGTTAACTGCTCTAACACAGGAACCTTGCCCAGTCATGATCATATACAACTGCCATAGTCTATATTTAGACAATCAATCATAGGCAGTTGAAGTACAATAAAGGGGGTTATAGCTTTCCAGCCGATTGGAGGTCCTCAGATTCCAGTACCTGAGCTACTTACTGGACTATAACATAAGATAATATCACATCCTACAGGCTGCAGATATGATTTCATTGGCTGTCCCTGCCCGTCACCGCAGAAGCATGTGTGGGTCGGACTTGGGAGGCATTTGGAGTTACAGGGGTGAGATGTCATGAACCTGACTGACCCGGATTACCAGAGGCTCCTGTGGCGATCGCATGAGCCACCAAATATAGCCTGGTGCAGCCAGGGATAGCTCCTCTTACGGAGGCCCGGGTGACTTCCTCTGACAATCTCAAAGGGTGTCTTGTAAAGGATATTATGAAGACAGCAGAGAGACTGGCATCCAGGGATATACACACTAACTGAACTGAGTTCAAGTTCCATCCACACTCCAAATAAAGAAAGCTAACTTTAGCATGTAGTTAACACAAAAAAAAGTGAGAAATAAAAATTGCATATGAAGTATTACGCAGGACAAGGAGACACTCGGTGAAGTTCAGTAAATGTATTTATTCATGGCAAACATTAATATTTCACATCTTTAAATTTGTACACTACCTCCAGAAGTTTAACAGTCCTTAACCATGTGTCTTTTCCAACCTGTAGATCAAAGTTAACCAACCAGTAAAAGCTAGCCATAGTTTTAGTCCACAAGTTGTCTTTCACGCAACGATTCAGTACCTCTGCTATCATTCCTTTCACTCAACCCCAAATAATAAAAAATGCAACCCCTAATTTATACCCGTCAAACTGATTTATTTTTTCAACTCACTGACAAAAATAAATATATTAGTGAATATATATACTCTGTTCAGCAGAACAGCAAGCGGAGCACGGATAAAAGATGTGAACACTTGACGACAACATGAGGATCTGACAAATCCACAGGAGCAAGAGACAAATTAGTTGTTCTAGCAGCAGCAACATTGTCTTTTTTACAGAACATGTTCAAATATACGGTTTACACCAAAGTGCAAATAGGTATGTACTGTATATAGCTTATACTGTATATTCATAATATGTTCTAATTTACTAAGTGTTCTTGCAAGGTTGAGGCTTTAGAGTATTATGGCACATTTCACAGGTCATACTATATCAACAATAGGTCATGCAAAGTTTACGATACACTAATATATATTTGTGTGACCAAAATGTTTAATTAATTTATATGTTAAATGTTTGATAACATACATTTAAAAAGCATGACATTCATATTTGTATCAGGATATATGAAAGATAGAATATCTTCACAGCAATGCTCTCAGTGTGCTACCGTAATCAACATTCTGAAACTGTACATCTAAGTACTCCTATGCCATAGGTCAGTAGTGCTGGGAAATTAAAAGCCTTGTTTGAAAACGAAAGCCTGCCGAAACAATGGAAAATACAATTAAAACCAACCAACCAGTGCTTTTCTATCAGCTCCCCACAATCCCTTAGGGACGGGAGAATCCTCTCCTCAGCCAAGCACCAAAGCAACCTTTTCCACTGTAATTCTTGCACCAACTGTTAGCATTTTTACATACATGTGTATATTACACACCGAGAGTACAAAACATTAGGGACACCTGCTCTTTCCATGTTATAGACTGACCAGGTGAAAGCTATGATCCCTTATTGATGTAACTTGTTAAAAGGGGAAGAGACAGGTTAAAAAATGATTTTTAAGCCTTGAGACACGGATTGTGTATGTGTGCCATTCAGAGGGTGAATGGGCAAGACAAAAGATATAAGTGCCTTTGAAGGGGGTATGGTTGTAGGCAGGCGCACCAGTTTGAGTGTGTCAAGAACTGCAATAGTGCTGAGATTTTCACACTCAACAGTTTCCTGTGTGCATCAACAATGGTCCAGCACACAAAGGCCAACTTGACAACTGTGGGAAGCATTGGAGTCAACATGGGCCAGCATCCCTGTGGAACGCTTTCGACACCTTGTAGAGTCCATGCCCGACGAATTGAAGTGTGTTCTGAGGGCAAAAGGGCGGTGTTCCTAATGTTCTGTACACTCAGTGTATAGCTATATATATATATATATATATATATATATATATATATATATATATATATATATATCTTTGTGTATATACCTAGAGTGTATAGCTATATATTTATGTATATGACTCCAGCTTGTATACAATCCACAATCTCCGATGGGATCAAAACCACCTTGTGACATGAAACCATCTCAGAATGAGTGCATGCAAGAAGGCTGTTACCCAATTCAATGTTAGAAATCAGCACTGCGATTTGTGTAGGTGTGCCGTTAGCCTTAAATTGTTTTCAGGGTAGAAAAAGACTCTCGAAATAGTAAGCTTCTCTCAATGAGGAAAAGACAGCCATCTCTGGCATGGATTCCTATCCCTCGTTTCAGCATCTGGGAGCCTCCCAAGGATCTTACTCTGGAGTAAGGGCCTCATGCCTCGTTAAAGCTTGGTCCATTAACTTCTGTTAGGGATTCATCTGCAGTTGCTCTTAAAACAGATACCCTAGAAGTACTTGGATTTTTCTTTTATTAAATAATTTTGTACATAGAATCATTTTTTGAGTTTGACATTTTGGCTTGATTATTGTTTTGTTTTCTTAAAGACAGAGTGATCTTAGGAGGACAAGCAATGTAAGAGAGAAATGTGTGAGAGCACAGTCTACTTCACTTGGCTGTCATCATCTGCACAAACTCTGCAAGGCAGAACAAAACAGGGAGAAAAAAATTAGAAGAAATCCACAAGAATAAAAAGGGCATTCTGTTAACAATGATTATGGCACATTAATAAGACTATTGGAACAAAGTAACATGAGGAATCAAGGTCTTCAATACTATTTTAAATTCAATGAGCAGTGATTCATTAAGCAGGTTATGTATAACTCCTTTTATTGCGGTTACTTTTAGCATCAAATCAAAGAGAAATAAGGCACAACTGACAGGGGCAACAGGGGCAACTGACAGGGGCAACAGTGGAAACACTAACTTCAGTGAACTTCAGTGAGCTCACCTTCATAGTTGACCTGTCCGTCTCCGTCAATGTCGGCCTCACGGATCATCTCGTCCACCTCCTCGTCTGTGAGCTTCTCCCCGAGGTTGGTCATGACGTGCCGCAGCTCTGCCGCGCTGATGTAGCCGTTCCCATCCTACAGGGAGAACAGGCTCATTCAATAGGCAACGAGAGAAGGTTCTACATACAGTACTTTGACCCGATCTCATTCTGACAGGGTTAAACAAGACTTTTCTATCGGAACGATCAGTGACATCTCCCTCTTCTGAATAGAGCCCAGGTTTATCTGGTCTGCTGGCACATGAACATGGTCCCTGGCTGCCCCATCTGTGTGACAGCTAGAGATATGCATGGCTCGGGGCCGTCTGCTCACCCAGCCCCAGCCTGGCGTGATCTCTGGATCTAGCTCTGCCAAGACTCAAGAGCCGCAAAGGGAGAGATAATAAACAGAGCAGGGGGATGCTGACACAGACTGGTGCCCTAGCAAACTGGCATTGTAGCAGTTACCAAGGTCCTTCAGGACTGTTGCACAAATGTCCAACAAAAACAAGGCCTGACACAATCACACCACTCACATCCGATCCGCCAATGAGGGTGCAAAGAAACAACCGCAATACACACTAAATTTAAATCCACACACACACCACTCCCAAAATCACATGGCTCTGTTTAAAAGCTGTTGCATTGTTCCAGGCTGCACGAAGCAATAAGCAATATAAGCCCAGGCAATGAGCGCTCTCCATTAGCTTGTGACTCAGATTTCTGCACTGCAATAAGCCCCCCATCCTGCATGCGGGTAACGTTATACTCCGCTCCCAACAGACAAAGCCCTCCTCTCAGCAACACAGTTAAGAAGACATAAGCATGATGACAAACACTGGATTACATAACACCGGGATGGCAGAGGCACGCGCACGAGCAGTGGCGCCGTAGTCCATCCCACTTTCAACGTCACATTCTCAAAACATGAAGTGTCAGTTTTTGTTCAATCACTTTGGTGCAATTTTCACAAGTATGTGATACATTTTCACAATTCTAAGCACAAAAATCTAAAACAGATAATCAAAATGGCTCAAAACACTAAGCACATTTCCAATTGACTGAGTACAACAATCAAAAGGGGACGGTGTGGAGCGTGCGTACCTTATCAAAGACTCTGAAGGCTTCTCTGATCTCCTCCTCGCTGTCTGTGTCCTTCATCTTCCTTGCCATCATTGTCAGGAACTCTGGGAAGTCGATTGTCCCGTTACCTAAGAACGAACAAGACAGTGTTTATTTTACGTTTGTGCACGTGCACACACACAGTTATTTTATTTCATAATAAGCCGTGTTGAAATCTTGTCGGTACATTCTGGAATGCGCCCAAAGAGAGATATCATCTTTGCATCTGTGAGTACACGGGCAGCACCATTGAGGCAATCTCCATTTCTAAGTAGTCCATTTTCTTCTTCTTCCATTAAGAATATGAGTTGGCAAACAAACAAAGGTTGCAAACTACCGCCTAGGTGTGTTGTTTGAACAGATATAAAGCCAAGGTGGCTGATTTACTGCCACCTACAGTTATGGAATGTTTGCTCATGAGTATAATTCATTGGCTGATACCTCCTGATGGAATCATGTGATCCTTCCATAACCCATATGGAATTCCCACCCAGTTGACTACTTTAAAAATGGTGGAAGCCCTCAATGGCAAGAGAGCAATAGTAATGGCGTCTTTTTGTAGGCATTAACTCTGCCAATGGCTCAACGTTTTTTTTGATAAACGCCATAAATAAGGTCTGTGGTAAACACATGCGTAGGGCTCCCGAGTGGCGCAACGGTCTAAGGCTCTGCATCTCAGTGCAAGAGGCATCACTACAGTCCCCGGTTCGAATCCAGGCTGAATCACATCCGGCCATGATTGGGAGTGCCATAGGGCGGCGCACAATTGGCCTTGCTTCGCCTGGGTTTGGCCGGAGTAGGCCGTCATTGTAAATAAGACTTTGTTCTTACCGGACTTGTCTAGTTAAAAATAAAACAAAATGTTTACCTTTATTTAATGCTTAGAAGATCTTACACGTTTTGTTCTATGAGAATCACCATCAGCTAACGTTACTTTTTGTGAATTTGGAAGCATTTATGTAATCAAAAACAAGCACATACAGGCTTCATAATTTTAACGGTCATGTTAACTGACTGATGAAAACGTTTAAGATCCCCTAAGCTTGTGTTAACCTCAGACCTTATTATCTGCATTTATCCCAAAACCCCATTCAATTCCACCATAAGAATGGCTGAACGAACCAAAAGGTAAGTAATTTCTAGTTTTCGGATCTAGTCCGCCAACTCGATGGGTGAGCCGCTGTTGTGGTTGGAAACGATAGATATTTGAAATGTGATCCACCACGAAACCAGAGCCATGGTGCCATCCAGGTGGGGCAGCAGGTAGCCTAGCGGTTAAGGGCCAGTAATTATGCAGTGTGTGTGTGTCACCATTCATCCACTATGTGAAAGGGGTCAGCCTCGTTAGGTTCTGACCATACTTCTGCGTGCGTGTCAGCACGTCAGTGTGTGTGTGTGTGTGTGTGTCATTGTACACATCTCTCGAATCTTACCATCGGCGTCCACCTCGTTGATCATGTCCTGTAGCTCTGCCTCAGTAGGGTTCTGTCCCAGAGAGCGCATGACAGTGCCCAGCTCCTTGGTGGTGATGGTGCCATCGCCGTCCTTGTCGAACAGTGAGAAGGCCTCCTTGAACTCTGATTAAGCAAACAGGGAACAGTGTGGGATTGGTGGAAATGCCTATATTGGCTACGTCAATAGTCTACATGGTCTTCCTATCCTTGTCTCCTTTCCTTCATCTGCACTGATGTGAGAGAACTGGACAGTTAAGGGCAAATTCCCTGGATGCGTTCAACATACTGATTTCACCCAAATTTTTTGATCTGTGCAGATGAAGAAAAAAAAAAATTACAACTACTAAGAATGGTTGGTACAAGATTAGCAGCAGCTGTACAAACTAACAGGCAGAGTAGCCTAAATGGTGGCCACTACCATGAGGATCCATGACTCTAAGCACCCACACTATCTGCCAACCGACAGGAACTCAAATCACTTTTCCTAACTGGGATTGGATTGAAGAGCTTTGAACGGACAGAACCTCACTGTTCAGGGTTAGGGATAGTACTCACCAGCAATCTGCTCCTCAGTCAGTTGGTCAGCCTGTGAAGACGAGAGGAAGCATGAGTGAGAGTTGTCCACGGCCCCAAACATATTATAGCCCGAGATAAAATTAAGCCACAATCACCTAATGGCTGCTCTTTTACTCCTGTGTGTAACCATACCTGCTCCACTGGATTCGCATGAGACCAGATGAGATGAGTGATACTTTCACCCCTATAACCTCAGTGCTCACAGGAGTAGCATAACGTTGTTCCTACACACGTTTACATGCACACCGTTATCCCATTATTATTCGGGATACTCAAGTATTCTGTTTTTGAGTTGACGCATAAAGTACCATTTAAAAGTCTGGACACACCGACTCAATCAAGGGTTTTTATTTTTTACTATTTTCTGCACTAGAATAATAGTGAAAACATCAAAACTATGAAATAATACATATGGAATCATGTAGTAACCCCCCAAAAAAGGGTGGCATTCTCTCCACCAGGTGCACCTGAAATGCTTTTCCAACAGCCTTGAAGGAGTTCCCACATAGGCTGAGGACTTGTTGGCTGATGTTCCTTCACTTCGCGGTCCAACTCATCCCAAACCATCTCAATTGGGTTGATGTCGGGTGATTGTGGAGGCCAGGTGATCTGATGCAGCACTCCATCACTCTCCTTCTTGGTCAAATAGCCCTTACACAGCCTGGATGTTGGGTCATTGTCCTGTTGAAAAACAAATGATAGTGGGACTAAGCGCAAACCAGATGGGATGGCGTATCGCTGCAGATGCTGTGGTAGCCAATGCTGGTTAAGTGTACCTTGAATTCTAAATAAATCCCAACAGTGTCACCAGCAAAGCACACCATCACACCTCCATGCTTCACGGTGGGCACCACACAGTCGGAGATCATCCGTTTACCTACTCTGCATCTCAAAAGGACTCAAATTTGGATAGATTCCCACCGGTCTAAATGTCCATTGCTTGTGTTTCTTAGCCCAAGCAAGTCTCTTCTTATTGGTGTCCTTAGTAGTGGTTTCTTTGCAGCAATTCGCCCAGGCCTGATTCCCACAGTCTCCTCTGAACTGTTGAGATGTGTCTGTCACTTGAACTCCGTAAAGCATTTATTTGGTCTGCAATTTCTGAGGCTGGTAACTGTAATGAACTTATCCTCTGCAGCAGAGGTAACTCTGGGTATTCCTTTCATGTGGCGGTCCTCATTGGAGCCAGTTTCATCATAGCGCTTGGTTCTTGTAACTGCTCTTGAAAAAAAACTTTCAAAGTTTGTGAAATTTTCCAGATTGCCTGACCTTCATGTCTTAAAGTAATGATGTACCGTCGTTTCTCTTTGCTTATTTGAGCTGTTCTTGCCATAATATGGACTTGTTTTTTTTACCAAATAGGGCTATATACCAGTAGATAGCCCTATACCTTGGTCACAACACAACTGATTGGCTCAAACACATTAAGGAAAGGAATTCCACAAATGAGCTTTTAACAAGGCACACCTGTTAATTGAAATGCATTCCAGGTGACTACCTCATGAAGCTTGTTGAGAGAATGCCAAGAGTGTGCAAAGCTGTCATCAAGGCGAAGGGTGGCTACTTTGAAGAATCTCAAATATATGTTGATTTGTTTAACACTTTTTGGGTTACTACATGATTCCATTTGTTATTTCATAGTTTTGATGTCTTTACTATTTTTTTTTACATTGTAGAATAATAGTGAAAAGAGAAACCTCTGGATTGAATAGGTGTGTCCAAACTTTTGGCTGGTACTGAATGAACATATCTGGTTTACAATAACTGGAAAAAGCTTGTATTCTGGTTGAGAATTATGCTGATGTTAAGGCAGGATATTAAGACGGGATACTGTGGCATGTAAAACATCTTATCCCGTTTACTGTTGTTTTTCGCGGTTTGCGCATGCTCTGTTCCAAATATCATGGCTGTTGAGTGATGTTTATCTAACTGTCAAACAAATCACTTCAAAAAAGTAAGCTCCCCACAGTTAGATCCACCATAATTCATTTTGCTGATATTCTGTACTTTCACCCCTAAGTTTCTGCTTATAATTTGACACTTGGCAGGCCATTTGTTTGTCAACTGTAGTTAGGCTGTGACAGAAGAGAAGCTGCATGTATCTAGACTAAATACAGTAGTGCTCACCAGAATAATGTCTTACATAGATAGAATGCATTAGTAATCTAGTTAACACCAATAAAGTTGTCTGTTTTGGTTTAGGCACCGGGGGTGGACGCAATAACTACAAAACAGTGGAAAGATTGGTCCTGTGCAAAATGTAATCAGTTTGATCGATTTCTCAACGTTTAAGGAAATTAAACGTTGAGAAAACAATGAATGTCTTCAGTTGCATATTTTATGTGGTTGAAATACTGTGTGCTTGCATAACAGCGTCAAAGATAACACGTCTCAAGAGATGCTGAAAGAAAGAAATCCAATTTCTCCAGTCCTGTTCCCGAGTCAAAATGAACATTGTGTACAAATTTTACTGCAAGAAATTGATAATTCTGCAGGAGTTAAATTAAGGACTGGCCACTTTTTTTCAATTTTCACCTAAAATGACATACCCAAATCTAATTGCCTGTAACTCAGGCCCTGAAGCAAGGATATACATATTATTGGTACCATTTCAAAGGAAACACTTTGAAGTTTGTCGAAATGTGAAAGGAATGTAGGAGAATAACACAATAGATCTGGTAAAAGATAATACAAATAAAAATACCAACCGTTCTTTTTTATTTCTTTGGAACAATCATCTTTGAAATGCAAGAGAAAGGCCATAATGTATTATTCCAGCCCAGGTGCTATTTAGATTTTAGCCACTAAAGGCAGTAGTATATGTGCAACGTTTTAAACTGATCCAATGAAACATTGCATTTCTGTTCAAAATGTTGTATCAAGACTGCCCAAATGTGCCTAATTTGTTTATTAATAACTTTGTTCAACTGTGCACTCTCCTCAAACAATAAAATTGTATTATTTCACTGTAATAGCTACTGTAAATTGGACAGCGCAGTTAGATTAACAAGAATAAGCTTTCTGCCAATATCAGAATTGTCTATGTCCTGGGAAATGTTCTTGTTACTTACAACCTCATGCTAATTGCATTAGCCTACGTTAGCTCAACCGTCCCGCAGGGGACCCACCAATACTGAAGTTAATACAGTGCCTTCAGAAAGTATTCAGACCCCTTGACTTTTTCCACATTTTGTTACAGCCTTATTCTCAAATGAATTAAATTGCTTAAATTGCCCCCTGCATCAACGTACACACAATACCCCATAATTACCAAGCAAAAACAGGTTAAGACATTTTCACACATTAAAAATATTGGGGTGGCAGGTAGCCTAATTGTTAGAGCGTTGGACTAGTAACCGAAAGGTTGCAAGATCGAATCCCCGAGCAGACAAGGTCAAAATCTATCGTTCTGCCCCTGAACAAGGCAGTTAACCCACTGTTCCTAGGCCGCCATTGAAAATAAGAATTTGTTCTTAACTTCCACTAGGGTAGGGGGCAGCATTCGGAATTTTGGATGAAAAGCGTGCCCAAATTAAACTGCCTGCTACTCAGCCATAAAAGCTAGAATATGCATATTATTAGTAGATTTGGATAGAAAACACTGAAGTTTCTAAAACTGTTTGAATGATGTCTGAGTATAACAGAACTCATATGGCAGGCAAAAACCTGAGAAAAAAATCCAACCGGGAAGTGGGAAATCTGAAATTTGTAGTTTTTCAAGTCATTGCCTATCGAATATATAGTGTCTATGGGGTCATATTGCACTTCCTAAGGCTTCCACTAGATGTCAACAGTCTTTAGAACCTTGTTTGACGCTTCTACTGTGAAGGATGGGGGAATGGGAGCTGAATGAGTCAGAGGTCTGCCAGAGTGGCATGAGCTGACCACGCGCGTTCACGTGAGAGTTAGCTTGCACTCCATTGCATTTCTACAGACAAAGGAATTCTCCGGTTGGAACATTATTGAAGATTTATGATAAAAACATCCTAAAGATTGATTCTATACTTCGTTTGACATGTTTCTACGAACTGTAATATGACTGTCTGAACTTTCGCCTGGACTTGCCCGCGCCTCGTGAGTTTGGATTGTGTACTAAACGCGCGAACAAAAAGGAGGTATTTGGACATAAATGATGGACTATATCGAACAAATCAAACATTTATTGTAGATTGTTATTGTTATTTTTTTATCTGACACAGCGGTTGCATTAAGGAGAAGTGGATCTATAATTCCATGCATAACAGTCGTATCTTTTATCAATGTTTATTATGAGTATTTCTGTAAATTGACGTGGCTCTCTGCAAAATAGCCAGATGTTTTGGAAGCAAAACATTACTGAACATAACACGCCAATGTAAACTGAGATTTTTGAATATAATATGAACTTTATCGAACAAAACATACATGTATTGTGTAACATGAAGTCCTATCCTATGAGTGTCATTGATGAAGATCATCAAAGGTTAGTGAATCATTTTATCTCCATTTCTGCTTTTTGTGACTCCTCTCTTTGGCTGGAAAAATGGCTGTGTTTTTCTGTGACTAGGTGCTGACCTAACATAATCGCATGGTATCTTCGTAAAGCCTTTTTGAAATCGGACACTGTGGTGGGATTAACAACAAGTTTCTTTAAAATGGTGTATAATACTTGTATGTTTGAGGAATTTTAATTATGAGATTTCTGTTTGAATTTGGCGCCCTGCACTTTCACTGGCTGTTGTCATATTGATCCCGTTAACGGGATTTCAGCCATAAGAAGTTAACTAATTATGACAAATGTTATGAAAATGTGGAGCAATGTAATAAAGGAATTACTTTTCAAATTAGTTACGTTATGTTGGTTGACAATTTCTAGCTAGTCTTACGAACCGCATAGCATTACAGCAGTATGTACCGGTATGTTAGCTAGTTACCTAACGTTAGTTGGCTACTAATACATCAAACTTGCCAAGCTGTATATTAACTAACTACCCAACGTTTGACTTGATTATTCACATCATTCTTAGCTAAGTGAAATTGTCGTTGTGCGTTTCAATGGACATTGTTAATTCTGGCCATCTACTCCAATTTTAGAGCACTGCTGAATTTACGAACGCTCAACACCCGTTGAATATGGCCAGTGTCAATAAATGTCAGCAAAATAACATCTAAAAAATGTTTTGTTGCCAGCAGCACAGTTAGTCACTAACGCTCGGATCAACCCTACCCTTCGGCCAGAGCGTCCAGTGTGCGCTCTGAACGCTCCAAGAGCGAAACACGAACGGACAATCTGACAACGCTTTGGATTTATGAACACCCAGAGCGCACTCTGGCACTCCAGATTGAATTTACGAACATCCGAAATCGTAAAATGTTCAGCTAACAAACTAGCAAGATGTTGCATAGCAACAGCATCAACTTCCGGTAGACAGACACAGCTCTAGCACGCTCAACTGAAATGACACTTTGTTTACAGTATACTAAAATGAACTAATAGTATGTAGTATATGCTCATTAAGCATGTAGTATGCTAGTATGGGTATTTGAACACAGCTTTGGTGGTTTCAATCTTCTTTCATATTTTGGTACCCTTCCCCAGATCTGTGCCTCGACACAATCCTGTCTCGGAGCTCTACGGACAATTCCTTTGACCCCATGGCTTGGTTTTTGCTCTTACATGCACCGTCTAATGTGTGGCCTTATAGACAGGCGTGTGCCCTTCCAAATCATGTCCAATCGAATTTGCCACAGGTGGACTCCAATCAAGTTGTAGAAACATCACAAGGATGATCAATGGAAACAGGATGCACCGGAGCTCAATTTTGAGTCTCACAGCAAAAGGGTCTGAATACTTACACTATCGTTCAGTTTGGTGTCACTTAATGTCCTTGTTTTCCATGAAAACATACATGAAATTAGTTGCAAAATTAATATGAAATAGTCAAGACGTTGACAAGGTTAAAAATAATGATTTTTAATTTAAATAGTAATTGTGTCCTTCAAATTTTGCTTTCGTCAAAGAATCCTCCATGTGCAGCAACTACAGCATTGCAGAACTTTGGCATTCTAGTTGTCAATTTGTTGAGGTAATCTGAAGAGATTTCACCCCATGCTTCCTGAAGCACCTCCCACAAGTTGGATTGGCTTGATGGGCACTTCTTACGTACCATACGGTCAAGCTGCTCCCACAACAGCTCAATAGGGTTAGAATCCAGTGAATATGCGGGCCACTCCATTATAGACCGAATACCAGCTGACTGCTTCCTCCCTAAATAGTTATTGCATAGTTTGGAGCTGTGCTTTGGGTCATTGTCCTGTTGGAGGAAATTAGCTCCAATTAAGCGCTGTCCACAGGGTATGGCATGGCAATGCAAAATGGAGTGATAGGGATCTTGAAGGTTTTTACCCTGTACAAATCTCCCACTTTACCAACACCAAAGCACCCCCAGACCATCACATTGCCTCCACCATGCTTGACAGATGGCGTCAAACACTCCTCCAGCATCAATTCCTTTTTTCTGCATCTCACAAATGTTCTTCTTTGTGATCCAAACACCTCAAACTTAGCAAAAAAGTTATGGACAGACAAATCTATCTTCTCTCTCCAGTGTCTTTGTTTTTTTGCCCATCTTAATATTTTATTTTTATTGGCCGGTCTGAGATATGGCTTTTTCTTGTCAACGTCTTGTCAACTCTGCCTAGAAGGCCAGCATCCCGGAGTCGCCTCTGCACTGTTGACATTGAGACTGGTGTTTTGCAGGTACTATTTAATGAAGCTGCCAGTTGAGGACTTGTGAGGCGTCGGTTTCTCAAACTAGACACGCAAATGTACTTGTCCTCTTGCTCAGTTGTGCACCGGGGCCTCCCACTTTTTTATTTTCTGGTTAGGGCCAGTTTGCGCTGTTCTGTGAAGGGAGTAGTACACAGCATTGTACGAGATCTTCAGTTTCTTGGCAATTTCTCACATGGAATAGCCTTCATTTTTCAGAACAAGAAGACTGACGAGTTTCAGAAGTAAGGTCCTTGTTTCTGGCCATTTTGAGCCTGTAATTGAACCCACAAACGCTGATGCTCCAGATACTCAACTAGTCTAAAGGCCAGTTTTAATGCTTCTTTAAGTCAGAACAACAGTTTTCAGCTGTTTTAACAAAATTGCATAAGGGTTTTCTAATGATCAATTAGCCTTTTAAAATGATACAATTTGGATTAGCTAACATAACATGCCATTGGAACACAGGAGTGATGGTTGCTGATAATGGGCCTCTGTACGCCTATGTAGATACTCCATTAAACAAAAAAAAAGTAGCTGTCATTTCCAGCTACAAGTAATTTACAACAATGTCTACACTTTATTTCTGATCAATTTGATGTTATTTTAACCAAAAAAATTGGTTCTTTCAAAAACAAGGACATTTCTAAGTGACCCCAAACCTTTGAACGGTAGTGTATGTAAATAAGCTAGTTCTTTCTTTAATTTTCAATACATTTGCAAAAATGTCTAAAAACCTGTTTTCGCCTCGTCATTATGGGGTAGTATGTGTAGATTGAGGGGAAACAATTAATTCAATCCATTTCAGAATAAGGCTGTAACGTAACAAAATGTGGAAAAAGTCAAGGGGGTCTGAATACTTTCCGAACGCACTTTATTATATTAAGCTACATGTGAGAGGTTATAGGCCTACAATCAGTGTCCATATTTCTGTTAGTATTCCATTTAACCCATATGAATATTCTGTTAAGTCATGGATACAGGGATACTCGTGAGTGGGATATCAACAGGTGCATCTAAACAGTTTATCCCAAATAAGACCGTAAGCAGAATGAGCTACTATCTGGAATGCTGTGCGCATGTAAACGTGGTCACTAATATCAGGCCAGTTAGCGGTTTCCCGCCAATTAGATCTGTATCTGGTACATGATATTTCAAATCTAATCCAGGTTTATTAGTCTCATACACAGATTTGCAGGTGCATGGAAATCCTTGTGTTTCTAGCTACAATGGTGCAGTAATACCAAGCAAAAAAATAAATACACACATAATCCATTAAAATAAAGAAATATCAGAACGAGCGACGTCAGAGACCATCAGTTGAGGACGAGGTCTTATCAGGCCTGTCTGAGTCAGTCAACCAGCACATTTCAGGCTGAGGAAGTGTGATGAGGGTTGGGTATAAATACACCTCAGTACGCCTGCTATAATTAGAGCGGCACGAACAGGGTGGCCAATGTAGCACACTGACTATTACCACCTCTGTTGCTTTTTGTGGGTCTTCGTCATCATACATACATACTTTATTGCTTGAGAGTGAAAGTGTACATACTAGTCAAAGTGTGCGCAACCCCCCCCCCCAAAAAAAAAAACAACAACAAAGGAACAGGTTAGTGTGCACGTAGCCGACAGAAAGGGGCGCACAGACTTATCAACACATGTTCATTACAATTAAAGGAAAATTCCACCCCAAAACAATATTTTTGAACATTAGTACATTGTTCACAAAGTCTCAAAATGTCTTGCTTGTCAGCACACAAGTTCAGATGAGTCACTTGGGATGAAAGTTGCATAACAGTCTAAGGCACTGCATCGCAGTGCTTGAGGCGTAACTACAGGCCCGGGTTTGATCCCAGGCTGTGTCACAGCCGGACATGACCAGGAGACCCATAAGGCGGCGCACAATCGGCCCAGCGTCGCCCGGGTTAGGCCAGCCGTGATTTCCTTGTCCCATCGCGCTCTAGTGCCTCCTTATGCCAGGCGCCTTCAAGCTGACTTCGGTCGCCAGCAGGACGGTGTTTCCTCCAACACGTTGGTGCTTCTGGCCTCCGGGTTAAGCGAGCAGTGTGTCAAGAAGCAGTGGGGCTTGGCAGGGACGCGTTTCAGAGAACACATGGCTCTCAACCGTCGCCTCTCCCGAGTCCGTAGGGGAGTTGCAGCAATAAGACAAGACTAACTGCCAATTGGATATCACGAAAAGGGGTAAAAGTACAACAAAAAACATATGATTCTGCGTTTTGCACATGTTCATTACAGTTAAAGAATTTAGCCTAGGACATGTGCTTTGCTCTATCTCAGTGAGTCATCAGAATGGGAGGGGGAAGGAAAGGGCAGCAAGCAGACTGCAGCGCATTCTATCCACGCAGAGGGTGGAGGAATCAAGCAGTGGTTGAGGAGCATTTACAAGGCAGTGTCAAGCACCAAATGGCTCAGGAAAACAGTGTTGCATTTGAGCAGTATTGAGATCCCATGTACTATACTGTGCCATTACATACAGTCCTGGTTAAAGGCTGTTCATTCCATTTTCACTGTGGTGGTAAAGTGGTGCTGCCTCATTTTTTGGGGCAGATGGCAAGATATTCAGATTTGCAATTGTGTCTTATCCTTTGGTGCAAAACAAACCCACCATGAATAATAGACTTACTTTCGTCCCGCAAAATAGCACTTATGAAGGATAAAGCAGAGCATACGAGGACAAGCCTTCGTTTGTCACAAGGTCTTTCAGAGTCTCTTTCCCATTTTTGCAGAAGCATGCACTGCGGATCCCGTGCCAGCATACTGCACCAACCATGATGTGGTTCAATGCAGAAGGGAGGAATGCGTGTGGTAGAGGGGCGAGAAAGGAGGGGTGGCAACGAAGATCATTCCCGAACAGCAGACTGCGGATCAACGTGGTGGTGCAATACGCAACAACACCATGACGAAAGACTCAAATATCGCGTCGCTATTGCCATCTCAATTTGCGCAACAAAACGATGCACAACAAGTATTACTAGCTATATCATATTGCCAGCTAGCTATGTAATTGGAAACATGACACTACACAGGTTCACTTGTGGCGCACAAGCTATCAGCTGCCTTGGGACAGTACAATCTTGGCATTGTTCATTGCAAAATACAAATGAACTGGCTCATGTCTATATAGCTGATGTTTCTAATGAAAACAATTATTTAGATGGCTAGCTAACCAGCCAACTAATACTATCGATTAAGTTAATTCAATTAGCAGTGTGTTTGGGTTTTATTACATCAAACAGCGCTATGCTTCTGTCTTAACCACCACGCCCACTCACCATTAGTACCCCCCCAACCCCGATAAGCGAAACCAATGACCTTAGCTAGCTAACAGTATGTAAAATTAGCCATGGCTAACGTTAATCAGATAGTCATGCCTCATACGTTTTTCCTTGGCAAGGAATACGTGACCACAATCAAGCATGCTCTTATTGTCTGTCATCCTCTGAGTCCGTATGAGCTTGTCCAACTGCAAGTTATTGCATTCCAACGTCGAGCCAACAGCCCGGTCAGGTGGTAATAGCAACAGTTGAGCTGCCAGCCCGACAAACTTTTTCAGTCACACCTCATTTAGCTAGCTAGTTTACGGATAGCAAGCTAGTTATAACTATAGGCGTTGCTCGAACCCAATACGAATTCATGTTAGCGAGATAGCATACGCTTGGCTTTGTCTGTGGATTGAATGAGTGTAGGAAGCTAGCTAGCAAAACGGTGGCTATACTCACCATTTTATTATGTTAGGTCTTCGCACTTCGAAAATATGAATGACTAAATAGTCAATGTCCCCCTCGTGGCTGGCAAACCAACTGTAGCCAACGTCTGTATCGTTGTTTAGTGCTGAAAAACAATTCGCTAGAGGTATACAGTCCCTTCACTGCGAAGTTGCCCGGAAACACTAGGGACCACGTCACTGCCGATGTGGCCTCATTTGCACTATATCGCTCCGCGAAAAAAAAAAAAATAACTATATCGCTCCGCGAAGTGACATCTTTCACCCATCTCCAACGAACCGGCCAATCTTAAAACTGCACACCACAAATGCGTCAGAATATAATCATGTATTCACCTTATATTGACCACTGCAATCACTGAAATTGCCTAGCAGATCCCCTGTTACTCATCAAAAAATAAAGTCATTGTACTATTTGCACGAATCGCGCAGAGATACTGCAGGATTCTGTTTGATGAGAAGCAGACGCACCCATTATTTCAGTCTATCGAAGCGGTGAACAGACAATATTTGAAATGGATATATACATTGTCAATTTGATAGCTATTATTTTTGATCAAGTATGACCACAGTGGTGTAATGAGATGAGCTTCAACTTGGCCAATGTAAAGCAGATCCTTATTGGCTCAGAGAAACGGGTAGAAAAGTACCCGGTTTTGTAATTGGCTGGTTGTAAACTGCATTGCGCCAAATTGGATGTATGCATTGCAAGACTAATGAGTTTATAATGAATATGCTGATTTCAGATATGACTAATTGGTCAAAATGTAAATCCTTGCAGTAGTATAGTAGTATGACATCGTGTGTAGGCCTATATGACAAGGACAAAAAAAAAAACACCCTGTAGATATTTATGATGTTTATCATATTTTTTACATCAATACTAATGGCATTTAAATGGAACCATGGCAGGGGTCTATAATAACTGCTCCTGTGTGTACAAAAAGTAGAGATATATCAATAATTCTTAATTGCGTTTGTGTGCCATATTGCAATATTCAGTCAGTGTTGTATCTTTTCGTCCTTTCATTTATTTGCACACAAAAAAGTCAGGACAACAGTTGGAAAAAGTTGGATCAGTAAAAAATGCGGTCCACCAAAATAAAATCCACATGGCTTTATCCATGTGCTCCCTCTTGTGGAGACAAATTGCATCATGAAACCACATTGTAAACTACTGTACTACAACCATCATCACACGCCTAATGGACTTTATGGGGAGAGTAAAACTGGTTTCACGATACATTGAGTACATTAAGTGTAACAGTATAACTTTAAACCGTCCCCTCGCTCCGACACGGGCGCGAACCAGGGACCCTCTGCACACATCAACAACTGACACCCACGAAGCGTCGTTACCCATCGCTCCACAAAAGCCGCGGCCCTTGCAGAGCAAGGGGAAACCCTACTTAAGTCTCAGAGCAAGTGACGTAACTGATTGAAACGCTACTAGCGCGTACCCGCTAACTAGCTAGCCATTTCACATCCGTTACATAAGTATACAGTACCCTAAAAAAAATGCAGATGAAAAAAAGTTTCAAAGTAACACAATTGTTGTATATATATGCAGGTAAATCCAGGGTCTTTCCAGTCTGGAGCTGTTGTACCAGTCATGGTGGTCCGACATGTATGACTTCCTCTTGGGGAAGGCTGTATCCATGTTGCCCCATTTCTCTGGCTTTGGTGGTGCTCAAGTCCATGTTCCTGTGGCATAGGGTTTCCACTGTGGCACCAGCACACAAGCATTTACCCACCGGGTTTGGCAAGTACATGGGCAACAGTGGGCATCGTAGAAGTCTGCCTTGGCACAGGCAGCTACGTAGATGGATCAGCTGACTCAGGATCTGGTTCAGCCTCTGTTTGATGATGACAGAGAGGGCACTGAATAGGGAGTAGGTACAGCATACCCACAGGAGCATGAGGATGCAGGTAGGTTCCACTGGGGGCTCCTCCGTAAGACTCTTCCTGGTTGCTCACCAGGTTCCTGAAGCCCACCGTATTGAAGGCCACGAAGCAGAAGTACAGGGATTTGAGCAGCTCCAGCCCTCCATGGCTGAGTAGAGAGTGAAGCACCGCACGCCAACACCAGGGCAGCAGCAAACAGTATGAGAGTGACGGTATACACAAAGGACCTTGACCCCTCTTTCCCACCCTCCATGTCTCTTTCCTCTCCTCCCCCCTCGGGTTGGTTGCTCTTGCCCCCTAGCCTGATGTGTGTTCTCCTCCGGTGGCACCATCACATGAGAAAGCCCAACATGGTGACAACCCTCTCCAGGAAGAGTCTGAAGAAGAGGATGGTGGCAGAGCAACCCAGCAGGCCGTAGATTACCAGGAGGACTATCCCATCTGTGGTGGATTGGGTCGTCATCCCAAAACCTGTCTGAGGGAAACGGAGAGAGAGAGAGTTTAATCTGTATGAGAAATCTAATTTCAGACAAGATCTCTTTTATTATGTCAGGTCATTTGGATAAGATTTTGAAACTTAATCTCAGAAATCACACTATTCCAATCAGCCGTTTAGAGGCAATTGTTAGAGTCAGAGGTCAAAGAATTTCAGGGTTGTGTGTGATTGTATTTCATCATCAAACATAAAAGTTCATGTGTAAAACTAGGTTGAACATGGTACTAAGGTCTTTGCCTACAAGCATCATCTGTCACACTACGAAATGAGCACATACCGGTAGTAAATATGCAGGCTGTTGAAAAAGGAAATTGATCCACAGTCGATTGTGTCAACCGCTCCCACCGTTTCTGTGTTTATAAAGTGGACACTGATAAGAGTGGTAGAATGTGGCTGTAAAATGATGACTGCACCTCTGCAACTTAGGTTGGTAAATAGTCTCTCCCCTTTCATATTTGTTTGTGGTTTCTACTGTATATGAAATGTTACCTATATTATTACCTGTTGGGGTTTTCCCATTTTTAGACCTCTTATGTCATGCACATTCCCCACAGAAGAGACCCTGTAGTTATTACAGTAGACATGGTAACACTGTTTGACAAATATCAAATCAGTGTAGATGAAGGGGAGGCAACAGGTTAAACCTCTACAGGATCGGTGTCCCGTCCATGGGACGGTTGAGCTAACGTAGGCTAATGTAATTAGCATGAGGTTGTAAGTAACAAGAACATTTCCCAGGACAGACATATCTGATATTGGCAGAAAGCTTAAATTCGTGTTAATCTAACTGCACTGTACAATTTGCAGTAGCTATTGAAGTGAAATAATACCATGCTATTGTTTGAGGAGAGTGCAGAGTTTTGAACTTGAAAAGTTATTAATAAACAAATTAGGCACATTTGGGCAGGCTTTGTAAGGTTCTGCTTTTCTTTTGTTAGTCAACCTTTCTTTTTCTTTGTGTTCTGGAACTTAGCCCAGTCTTTCATTTTTGATTTCACCCGTGTTCGTTTCTCACCTGGTTTCATCAGCTCCCTATTTAGTTCAGTTCTTTCTGGTTATGCTTTTGACTGCCTACCTGTGTTTGACCATTGCCTGCCTGTGACCACGATTCCTGCCTGTGACCACGATTCCTGCCTGTGACCACGATTCCTGCCTGTGACCACGATTCCTGCCTGTGACCACGATTCCTGCCTGTGACCACGATTCCTGCCTGTGACCACGATTCCTGCCTGTGACCACGATTCCTGCCTGTGACCACGATTCCTGCCTGTGACCACGATTCCTGCCTGTGACAACGATTCCTGCCTTTTGCGAAGGCTCAATAAACATCTGCTGCGCTCTGCGCGTGAATCTACACCTTTTTCTCCCTGAGTATTCATTACAGTCTTGATGCGCCGAAGTCAACAGGTGTAGACCTTTAGACCTTACTGTGAAATGCTTACTTACAAGGCCTTAGATGTGGGTGTCATTTTAGGTGAAAATTGAAAAAAGGGGCGGATCCTTAATAGGTTTTAACTAATAGCAAAGAAAAGTTTTGGAATTGACCTAATCAAGACCAAATTAAATCTGTGTGACATACCCTTTGGATATATCATTTTAGAATGTCAGTGTACTAGCTAGTACACAGTGCAGGTTTTAATCATGACCAGAGGGACCGCCTAAGTGCCAAATGATCCTAGGTAAAACAGCATAATTATACAGTTCTGGTGAGAACTGCCTAAACGTTTCACAAACTCATCCATGTTGAGGGAGCGTGCCCTTCTTGACTCAACACTGAGAATTCCAAGGTGACTTAACCTGTCATCAACCATTGTTGTCCTAAGGTGGGTTTTAATCCGTTTTAAAGCTGAGAAGCTTCTCTCGCAAGAAGCACAGCAGACTAGTGTAACAGAAATCTTACAAAGTCAAAATAGCTCATGGAAGACCTCTTTATAAGGTTCTAGAAACACAACAAAGTTATTAAGGAGGGGAGACTGTCTGTCCCTTCCACTTTCCGCTCTCCTATCAAGAAGCCGCTTGGTTTGATGAACCTCATGTTTGAGGTCCTCTAAATCTGACTCAAAGGTCTGAGCAAAGGCAAACAGAGGCTCCACATTCAAGAATGTCGTACTCTTTGATTTGAGAGACTTGACCCCTTGGACTCTCTTGCAATTCTTTGAAAAACGCCTCTGCAGCTCAGCTGTGAGACTGCCAAGCACCTGATAAAAGATAGCTCTTTGGAAGCTCTCACCATCACTTTGGTCACTATTTTTCTGTCCTACAGTGCTCATCAATGAGTCGTGAAATCTTAAGCTTGTTTTAGGCTGTCTTTCACACACAGTTTGTACACTTATTTTGCAGTGCTCTGCAATCTCCAAAGTAACCCTTTGTAGTCCTACTTCTGTAGTCCTGTAATGTGTCTGTAAGGGCACCTACTAGATCCACAGCCCTTGCTAGATCAAGAGAGCTTGATTGGAGCATGTCAGAAAGACATTAGGCATCACCAAGCACTTTACAAAAGGTAACCAAAAGCCCTGTGAAATGTAAATCCTTGCCTCTACTGATCTATCACCACTATTTTCATGTGTGATATCCTGTAGCACTCTCAGAACTTCTGGAAGACTGTCCCTCAGATTACGGCATGCCCACCTTACATCCGTAAGTCTCTGTAGTTCCCTGGTCTGCTGCTGTGGCTACAGCTCTTTCTGAACTGCAAGCCACTTGAGATGAACGTACGAGCCAGATACAAAAAAAGTTACCTGCCTCAGGCATTGATTTTACAGCATCGACAAGAACCAAATTCAAACAATGTGCATTACAGTGCACATAAAATGCAAATCTTGCACTGTTTTTAATCTGTGCAGACACACCAGAATGCTTTCCGCTCATGACGGATGCACCGTCATAGCCTTGCCCCACAAGATTATTTCTGTAGTCCAGACCATGTTTTCAAGGCAATCAATTATCCTTTTCTGAAAGCATCTAAGCTTTCAGCTGACTGAAAGTGTAAAAAGCTGTTGTGGATGGCCCCGTTTTAATAGTACCTCACAACTAAAGACGTGTTCTTTTTTCTTTAAATCTTTGGTTTCATCTGCAATTACACTAAAACTTCACTTTGTACCATCTCAGCTAAGCCCTCAAGAACTTCGTTCTGGATTTGGTGGCTTGTGTACTTAGCATTGCCACATGCATTCATCATTTTCTCTATGAGAGGGTCAAAATTACCCTTGTTGTGAGAGTCAAACTCTCAATGACCTCTCTGCGCTATATTTTGAGTGGTAGTTAATAGGTACACATATGCAATTGTTTTAATTACAGTTTTCCTCCACTTTCTTTCTCCGGTACTCATTTATGATATCTAACATTGATGAGTGACTGTCAATAGCCCTTTTATGCTGATTCCAAGCATACATAGCATTGATATGATGCTCTGCCTTCGAATGGAGCTTAAACCCAGAATCTTTAAACAGCGCCTTTTTCCAGTTACAAAAACCTAACTGTGATGTGAAGCCAGATTCAGGTGTATTGGGCAGAGAAAAATGCCTACAGGTGAAACAATAAGTCGAATCTTGACTTACAGAATATTCAAGCCATGAATTGTCCTTATACCAGGAGCTGTTGAAAGCCCTTTTCCTAGTACCATGCTGAGTTCTGGAAAACGTTTTCAAACACGGCTGTACAGGACCCTCTTCTCTGGATCTTGAAATGTCTGAATTACATGTTAAATAATGTGTCATAGCTCTATGGAAATGTATAATTTAGGGATCCACAAAATTAGATTCTAACAGGTGCTAAAACTAAAATGTGTAGTTTAAAGTATAGACCTGGCCTACCATTGGGTCCTTTTGGAACAGCATATCTGGTGCTTGATGCAGTTGGGAGGGGCTCCCATCTCCTGGCAGCTCTGACTCATTGTCTTGCTCAGAGCCAGAGGTCTCTGTGTCATCCCTTGATACATCTATTACATTAAAATAACAGAAGAACCATTAGCGTATAATCACAATAAAAATGCCAATGCCATCAAAACAAGAACACACATGAATCAACAACCAACATTTTAAAGTGAGGCTTAAATCTGACTAATCATCTATTACAAGCCGAAGCTAAACTTACATTTTGAACTGGGCATCTGACTGCGTGGTAGATGCTCTGACCTGGTGGTGGTAGACTGGGTCCTTGTGAAGTCTGACCACACTGACTCTGGCTACTCTGACTCTGGGGTCCGGTGGTGATGCAAGGCCTTGGGTCTGTCTGCACCTGATCTGCCTGTTTGTGCTTCTTTAAAAATAAGTCCGAAATCTCTCCCTTTCTTTTCATTGACCCTATGCAAAAATAAGAGTCTATGGTTACATCTAAGCATCCAATTACCCACATTTTAGTCCAATCTCAATAACAAATCTCCATTATCATAACTGTACCTTAAAATCAACTATTAGCTTAAGTTACTATTTATATCATGGCTAGCCCTACTCTGCAGTAAGTAACTTAGCTAGCTATAATTTCTTACACCTTTACGATAGCCTGTTTGCTATCTGCAAACTGTGGTCATCTTTTGAGTAACGTTAACAGATTGATAATAACAATTGTTCATTTTGAGTTCAAGAACAAAAATCTAACTGAGTTAATGAATTTCCAATTGTGGAACACTGACAGCTGTAGCCTACTAGTCACCCCACATTAGCTAAACATTCGAATAATGTAACTTACAACACTGCACATGCGTGTATTACTAGCACAGATGTAAACAATGTTAGTCTAAATTGAGAAGCCCTCTCTTACCTGATTAACTGTCTGTTAATGGAGCCAAAGGTCTAACGTTAACTTACACAGCGACACAACTTTCATAAAATTTGTTCAGGAAACCTAAACCTTAAAATTTACTTCAAAACTGAAGCCTTTGCCAATCGTGAAAAGAGCTCGTGGAGCTGTGGATATAGTCTCTCTTCTGTATGGTTCTTATTCTTCTGTATTTCGCAACGTTTTATTCTTTCTTCCTCGATTTGAAAAATGCGCCGCCGAACGTCAAAATAAATGCTTCTTTCAGCAAGAGCCGCGCCACCTTCCTGTTCAATTGAGCACAGCACAACAAGGGGAGTCCAAAAAATGTATTGTATGCTGTGGCATAAATTATATAATATGCCAGGGAGATATGTATTCTGTAGCTAATAAAGTAATACTAAATGTATGTGGTGTAGTAAGATGTTAGCGCATGTGCCACACCCTAATAATTTGGTCTATTTACTCCACTTAATTTCGCCTACTGTTCTGACTTGGTGGTGCACATGTAGCCTATAACCTGTTTTAGGGAAATGTAATCATCGAATATTGGAAGAGCTTTCATTGTCTGCTTATATTACCCCTTAACTTATCCTACGGTTCTGACTTGGTGTACAGTGAGAACACTAAGAATGGCCCATGTTCTGAATTATGTCGCTGTACATTCCAAAAGGGCTAAGCAAATACATTTGAAGTCAGAAGTTTTACACCTTAGCCAAATACATTTAAACTCAGTTTCACAATTCCTGACATTTAAGCCTAGTAAAAAATCCCTGCTTTAGGTCAGTTAGGAACAACACTTTATTTTAATAATGTGAAATGTCAGAATAATAGTAGAGAGAATGATTTCAGCTTTTATTTCTTTCATCACATTCCCAGTGGGTCAGAAGTTTACACACACTCAATTAGTATTTGGTAGCATTGCCTTTAAATTGTTTAACTTGGGTCAAACTTTTCGGTTAGCCTTCCACAAGCTTCCCACAATGAGTTGGGTGAATTTTGGCCCACTCCTCCTGACAGAGTTGGTGTAACTGAGTCAGGTTGGTAGGCCTCCTTGCTTGCACAGACTTTTTCAGTTCTGCCCACAAATTCTCTGTAGGATTGAGGTCAGTGATGGCCACTCCAATACCTTGACTTTGTTGTCCTTAAGCCATTTTGCCACAACTTTGGAAGTTTGCTTGAGGTCATTGTCCATTTGGAAGACCCATTTGCGACCAGGCTTTTAACTTCCTGACTGATGTCTTGAGATATTGCTTCAATATATCCACATAATTTTCCATCCTCATAATGCCATCTATTTTGTGAAGTGCACCAGTCCCTCCTGCAGCAAAGCACCCCCACAACATGATGCTGCCACCCCCGCGCTTCAGTTGGGATGGTGTTCTTCGGCTTGCAAGCCTCCTTTTTTCCTCCAAAAATAACGATGGTCATTATGGCCAAACAGTTCTATTTTTGTTTCATCAGACCAGAGGACATTTCCCCAAATAGTATAATCTTTGTCCCCATGTGCAGTTGCAAACTGTAGTCTGGCTTTTTTATGACGGTTTTGGAGCAGTGTCTTCTTTGCTCAGGCCTTTCAGTTTTTTTATTTCACCTTTATTTAACCAGGTAGGCTAGTTGAGAACAAGTTCTCATTTACAGCTGCGACCTGGCCAAGATATAGGTTATGTCGATATAGGACTCGTTTTACTGTGGATATAGATACATTTGTACCTGTTTCCGCCAGCATCTTCACACGGTCCTTTGCTTTTGTACTGGGATTGATTTGCACTTTTCGCACCAAAGTACGTTCATCTTTAGGAGACAGAACACGTCTCCTTCCTGAGCGGTTTGACGGCTGCGTGGTCCCATGGTGTTTATACTTGCGTACTATTGTTTTTACAGATGAACGTGGTATCTTCAGGCGTTTGGAAATTGCTCCCAAGGATGAACAAGACTTGTGGAGGTCTATAATTTTTTTTCTGAGGTCTTGGCTGATTTCTTTATTTTCCCATGATGTCAAGCAAAGAGGCACTGAGTTTGAAGGTAGGCCTTGAAATACAGCCACAGGTACACCTCCAATTGACTCAAATTATGTCAATTAGCCTATCAGAAGCTTCTAAAGCCATGACATATTTTCTGGAATTTCCAAGCTGTTTAAAGGCACAGTCAACTTCGTGTAAAAGAGTGTTCTGACCCACTGGAATTGTGATACAGTGAATTATAAGAGAAATAATCTGTCTGTAAACAATTGTTGGAAAAATTACTGTCATGTACAAAGTAGATGTCCTAAACGACTTGCCGAAACTATAGTTTGTTAACAAGAAATTTGTGGAGTGGTTGAAAAACGAGTTATAATGACTCCAACCTAAGTGTATGTAAACTTCCGACTTCAACTGTAGTTATATTGACTACGTCTGTCGTAGCTTGCTCATTAATGTCTTAATCGAAATTACAGATCGCCTCTTATCTTCGTCGTCCCCTTATATCATAGTTTGTACATCAGAAACCACAATTGTTTAAGCAAGTCAGCCATATCAGCTATGTTAAGGTTAAGCTCATAAAAGTAGTCCACCACAATCTTATATGGCACCGGCCGCCACTGGATTCAACCACAGAGTCAAATTGAAAGTAAATTCAAGTGCGACACTCACAACTGCACTGTTCTCAGACTTACCGCTTGTTTCATGGCCTCAGTATTGAGTAATTGCATCTGTATAAATTCAGACAGGCATGCAACTTCCCGGGAACCGTACTATGGGTCTCCGGCCTGCCCTCAGACATGGTACATTTTTCTGTATTCCCAATAAACAGACTTCAGTCAATAATTAACATTTACATGGAACATACATTAGTGACATTCCTCAAATAGCAAACAAGAATCAACCATTTTCCTCCTAGAGTCAGACATCGAGGTCAAGCACAAGTTACACAAAAGGGCTAGGTAGACAAAAACAACTACCCACCCCCCAAACAGGTCTGGCCACCTCCTAGAGATCCCGAAGCAGACATACCACCTCTCTTAGGAGATGTCTGGCAGTCTAACTGTCTGAATGCCTCTGACTGGAAAAAGAGAAGTGATGTACAGAATGGGAGGAGACCCTTGGCAGCGAGGAGACCCTTGGCTGGGAGGAGACCCTTGGATGCAGCGGTAGACGCCCTGTTGAAATATGTCTGGAAGTCTGTGGCTGCCCACAGAATTCTCCAACATCTGGCATTCACACATTGCACACACGCTTTGTATTAGCATCCATCCATGTCTCAGACAAACATAAAAAGATGCACACCCAGTCTCAGACAGTGGGAAAACACTTTCCGCAGTTATAATACAAACACGTACATGCACACACACACACACACACACACACACACACACACACACACACACACACACACACACACACACACATTGGAGGCTGGATACATTCTGTTGAAGATGAAGTGATCTAATCTTTAGCCTTTAGGCACTCTGAACTGTGCCACTCTGAACTGTGCTTGCAGACAGTGATAACCTCACGTCTTTGGGATAAACTGCCTGGCTAGGTTCATCTACCTATAGTTTCACCCTACAGAGCAACTCACTAGTGTCCGTTGCAGCAAATTTTATCCTGAGGGTAGAAGGTCTCTTTTCCACAGCAGTGTTTGCCTGGATTGTTGAGATGAACACGTGACTCACACACCATGTCACAGGATGGCAGATACAAGTGGCCACCTGGGGAGCACTGGTGCCCAGCCTCCACCCCACGGTGCAAAGTCTGGTTACAGCACAGCACCCCTCGGTCCACTACACCATATGGAGTTGTACCGCAGTACTGGGAGAGAGACAAAACAGTCAGCAGGGTATCAACACACATACAACATGAATAACAGACACATATACAGACATGAATACAGACAGCTTCATGCCAACACACTGTAGCATGCACATACCCAAAGTTCACATGCTAGAGAAGAGTGTAACTTTCTTACCAGGTGACCTGTGCCCATACTCCACTGACAGTGCTGTGATAGAAGAGAGACTGAAAGAGAGCTCGTTATCCGTCGTCTGACACACTCACAACAGAGCTGCTTTACCGCTTGGGGCTTACGGAACTAACTGTGCAGACAAAACTGACATAATACAGCATATATTTTTTTATTTTACATTTATTTAACTGGGTAAGTCAGTTAAGAACAAATTCTTATCTACAATGATGCCTACCAGGGAACAGTGGGTTTACTGCCTTATTCAGCGCCAGAACAGATTTTTTACCTTGGCTCAGGGATTCAAACCAGCAACCTTTTGGTTACTGGCCCAACGCTCTAACCACTAGGCTACCTGCCACCCAAAGTAAAGCAAACACCACTATGAAGAGTCATTCATACTGGCAAATCATGGGGCATATTTTCTCCCTGATAGACAGGTAGCACTCTAGGACATTGACAATGAATATAGGACACTCACTTCCCACTAGGGACAATGGGTCTGTGGACAACATGTCATTTCAGCCTTGTCTTATGTCACTTTTAGTTATTTTGACCATTTAAAAAAATGCACAGATACATCCCTGTAGTGTACAGCATTGTCTTCATGCCTTGACCAACAGCAACTCAACAGACAGATGGATAATTTAGCTGTTTGACTTGACTTTGAGATCAGAATTAAACCTAACGCGGTGGAGGATGTTCAATGAACTAGGCTTTAGCTGTAGGCCTTAGGTCTGTGGGTTAACGGACAGGTTGTCTCCAAGCACCCTATTGGACAGCTTCCCGGCACAGCAGATCTTGATGTCTGGATTGTCAACCTGAGACAAAGCTAGCACCATGGTAGTGATTAGATCAAGATTGGATAATGATTTGTCTAACCTGGCAGCATATACTGTACATACAGTAAAAGCAGCATCCATACAATAGTGTGATGACTGCTGAACAAAACTGGTCGTCTGTTAGAAAATGGACTTCTCTTTCAACCAACATATTTTGTACATTACAGCCTTGTAGAGAAATGTTAAAAGAAAAAACAAATTCCTTTTTGGAGTTACCCAACGCCTACATAATTTCCAGCAGCTGCCAAGATGTTACGAAACCATGTACTGTTAGGTGTACGATAGCATCTGCTAACCGCTTTGATGCTCAAGAGGGCTACATTAAAGAGGTTCTGGTTGTTGTAGGGCTGTTGCGGTGACTGACGCAGTCGATTACATTATCGCCACACCAGATCCAGTCATGACTACATCCCCTTAACCGTTCAGTCACGGTAATCTCCTATTAACTCTGCACGTGAATGGCGCTGATGGGTTGGTAGTACCCATCTCGCTAACGTCACAGCCCAGCTCTCAGATGTGTCAAACAATGGAGTCCACACGTTGGCAGTTAAGTATCAAAAATATGAATTAAAAACTAAACGTATCAAACTACAAAGGAAAACTAAACTATGTAGTGTGAAAGTTGGCATGCGTGGGGTGTAATGGAGAAGGTAAAATGTGTGTAAGTGTTGAAGGGTGCACCTAATCAAAAGAAAATAACAAAATCAACCAGATCACAAAATGGTGCTTGAGGAAAGAGAGCAAAAATTCCATCAACAACAAAATATAAAAACTACAAGACAGCTATAAATACATTACATCATGTCAATACAACAAGTTATACTTGTTACATTACAACCGTTTTAAACTGCCCTATCGGCACCAGGGAATCCAGGTGTGAATTGTTTTGTATGGTATTCCAGAACTGCAGCGGGTTGAAACTAAAGATGGATTTACCAGACTTTGTGGAGACAAGCAGGACCTCAAGAATGAACCAACCCTGTGAATGGGTTTGGTATCTCATATTTCACCAGGGAAGTGAGCTATGTTGGAAGCTTGTGGAGCAGAGCTTTGAAAAACATGAAGGGAGTAATGAAGTGATCTAGGGAAATTTAGTCCAGCTGACCTTCTGATACAAGATGCAGTGATGAGTATTAAAACTGTCACCTGTAATAAAGTGAAGGGCAATATGGTAGACAGCATCCAATGGTATCAGAAGTGGCTGCTGCATTCTGGTAAATGGTGTCACCATAGTCAAGAACTGGCAGGAAATTTGACTGCACAATTTGCTTCTTGCTGTTCATGGAGAGGCAAGATCTATTTCTAAAAAAGAAGCCAACTTTAATTCTTAGCGTTTTAACTAACTCATCCGTACGTTTTTTAAACGTTAGATCTTTATCAATCCAAATGCAAGGATATTTACATTCAATCAGTGAATATGTAGCCCATCAGACATTTTTCTGTGAATTAGAGAACATATGTTTAGTTTTTCCCGCATTAAGTACAAGTTATAAATCAACAAGGCTTTCTGTAATACAACAAAATCAGGTTGCAGTTCTAACGTAGAGTACCAGTCAAAAGTTTGGACATTGTCATGTGTGCTCCCTCTCCGGTCTCTAGGTCACCAGGCTGCTCGTTATGGCGCACACCTTTCACCATCGGTACGCGCGTCATTAGACTCACCTGCACTCCATCACTTCCTTGATTACCTTCCCTATATATGTCACTCCCTTCGGGCCCTTCCTCAGGCGTCATTGTTTCTGTTTCTTGTCTGTGCGCTGTTCTTGTTATGGATTATGTTTTCATTTATTAAACGATTCACTCTGAACTTGCTTCCTGACTCCCAGCGCACACATTACAGACACACCTACTCATTCAAGGGTTTTTATTTTTTACTATTTTATACATTGCAGAATAATAGTGAAGACCTCAAAACTATGAAATAACACATATGGAATCATGTAAAAACCAAAAAAGTGTTAAATAAATATAATAAATATATTTTACATTTGCGATTTTTCAAATAGCCAACCTTTGCCTTGACAGCTTTGCACACTTGGCATTATCTCAACCAGCTTCATGAGGTAGTCACCTGGAATGCATTTCAATTAACAGGTGTGCCTTCTTAAAAGTGTATTTGTGGAATTTCTTTCCTTCTTAATGCGTTTGATCCAATCAGTTGTTACAAGGTGGGGTACATAGAAGATAGCCCTGTTTAGTAAAAGACCAAGTTATGATATTATTTCAAGAACTTTGAAAGTTTCTTCAAGTTCAGTCGCTAAAACCATCAAGCGCTATGTTGAAATTGGATCTCATGAGGACCGCCACAGGAATGGAAGACCCAGAGTTACCTCTGCTGCAGAGGATAAGTTCATTAGAGTTACCAGCCTCAGAAATTGCAGACCAAATAAATGCTTCACAGAGTTTAAGTAACAGACACATCTCAACATCAACTGTTCAGAGGAGACTGTGTGAATCAGGCCTTCATGGTCGAATTGCTGCAAACAAACCACCACTAAAGGACACCAATAAGAAGAAGATACTTGCTTGGGCCAAGAAACACGAGCAATGGACATTAGACCGGTGAAAATAGGTGCTTTGGTCTGGAGTCCAAATTGGAGAGTTTTGGTTCCAACCGCCATGTCTTTGTGAGATGCGATGTGGGTGAACGGATGATCTTCGCATGTGTGGTTCCCACCATGAAGCATGGAGGAGGAGGTGTTATGGCACACTTAACCAGCATGGCTACCACAGCATTCTGCAGCAATACGCCATCCCATGTGGTTTGGGCTTAGTGGGACTATCATTTGTTTTTCAACAGGACAATGACCCAACACACCTCCAGGCTGTGTAAGGGCTATTTTACCAAGAAGGAGAGTGACGGAGTGCTGCATCAGATGACCTGGCCTCCACAATCCCCCGACCTCAACCAAATGGTTGAGATGGTTTGGGATGAGTCGGACCGCAGAGTGAAGGAAAAGCGGTCAACAAGTGCTCAGCATATGTGTGAACTCCTTCAAGACTGTTGGAAAAGCATTCCAGGTGAAGCTGGTTGAGAGAATGCCAAAGCTGTCATCAAGGCAAAGGGTGGCTATTTGAAGAATTTCAAATATAAAATATATTTGGATTTGTTTAACAATTTTTTGCTTACCACATGATATCATATGTGTTATTTCATAGTTTTGATGTCTTCACTATTATTCTACAATGTAGAAAAGTGGAAATAAAGAAAAACCCTTGAATGAGTTGGTGTTCTAAAACTTTTTACATGTAGTGTAAATGCTTTGATTTCTAAGACATTCTAAGGTTTGTATCAGCCACAACTGAAGCTGCGAAATAACTACATTTAGAGTTTAGGACCCTTTCTTAAATGACTACTTTTATGCTCAACATTTATGCTCAACATTGCGCACTTGGGAATGGGAATAATATCCTTGTTATTTTATTCAGTTCAATTATTTTCATCTTACTATAAAATCATGTAATGTAAAATAATGGCACTGGATTTATAAGCATGTCTTGTGTGCTAAATGAACTAGCCTACAGCCTAGGCTGCCATTGGAATGGCACATAGCCAGATAACATACAGTAGGCCAACTCAGAATATGCTATTCTGTTCTTCTGAAATACATTTTCTTCATATCATAATGTCTAGACCTGCCTAAAAGAAATAATTGATTTATTGTGATGGTGTATATTAAATTTATTAATTATTGTTTTTTAAAATTTAGATATTCCACAGGGGCGCATTAGCGGTTTGTATAAACAGGCAGGTGGCCTGTGACACAAGTCAGTATTCGACGTCCATCCATGTCTGAGGACGTCAGGAGATGACATGGAAACCGGCCACTAGGGGCAACAGTTAGTGCTGTTAGCTTCTAGTAGGTTTCAGTTTTGCTAGAGTGCTGTGGACAGGGATGGCAGATGGGTGCAAGCATCTGCTTCTGGTTCCAAAGGTTGCATGTTTTTGATGTTTTTGTTTTAAGCCTATCCCAGACCTTAACCCTTACCTTAACCATTTGGAGTTAATGCCTAACCTTAAGAATTCTGAGTTAATGCCTAATCCTGACCCTAACCTTAAAATTCTGAGTTAATGCCTAAACTTAACATTAAACAGTTTGAAATGTGCCATTTTGAACAACTACGTCATTTGAAGTTTGAAAAACATGTATGAATGCCTAATTCAATCAAATGTATTTATAAAGCTTACATCAGCTGATGTCACAAAGTGCTGTACAGACCCCTGCCTAAAACCCCAAACAGCAAACAAAGCAGGTATAGAAGCATGGTGGCTAGGAAAAACTCCCTAGAAAGGCCAGAACCTAGGAAGAAACCTCGAGAGGAACCAGGCTATGAGGTGTGGCCAGTCCTCTTCTGGCTGTGCCGGGTGGAGATTATAACAGAACATGGCCAAGATGTTCAAATGTTCATAGATGACCAGCAGGGTCAAATAATAATAATCACAGTGGTTGTCGAGGGTGCAACAGGTCAGCACCTCAGGAGTAAATGTCAGTTGGCTTTTCATAGCCGATCATTCACAGTATCTTTACTGCTCCTGTTGTCTCTAGAGAGTTGAAAACAGCAGGTATGGACAGGTAGCACGTCCGGTGAACAGGTCAGGGTTCCATAGCCGCAGGCAGAACAGTTGAAACTGGAGCAGCAAGCAAGAAATCAGCAAGAAATCATCAGGCCAGGTAGTCCTGAGGCATGGTCCTAGGGCTCAGGTGCTCAAAAAAGAAAGAAAGAGAGAAAGAGAGAGAAAGAGAAAGAATTAGAGAGCGCATACTTAAATTCACACAGGACACCGGATAAGACAGGAGAAATACTCTAGATATAACAGACTAACCCTAGCCTCCCGACACAAACTACTGCAGCATAATTCTGAGTGAGATTGTGAGAGCTTGTAGTATATGCGTGGATGCCAGTAGATGCTAAACAAGTACAATTTTCTTGACTGATATTGACCACACATCGTGTTTGATATCAAACAGCTGTTTAAACTTCTTCGGGCTAGGGGGCAGTATTTTCACGCACGGATGAAAACCGTGCCCAAAGTAAACTGCCTTTTACTCAGGCCCACAAGCTAGGATATGCATATAATTGGTAGATCTAGATAGAAAACACTCTAAAGTTTCCAAAACTGTTAAAATAATGTCTGTGAGTATAACAGAACTGATTTGGCAGGCGAAACCCCGAGGACAAACCATCCAGGGGAGAAAAAAATTGAAGTAATAGGATTTCCCAATAGGTTTCTATGGGAAGCCCTATTTAATAGGAACCGGTTGCAGTTCCTATGGCTTCCACTAGATGACAACAGTCTTTAGAAATTGGTTGATATTTTTCTTTTGAGAAATGAAGAAGTAGGGCTGTTCTTTGTAAGTGTCACTCCTGGTGGACTGTACTGTTTTGGTGCGCGTGAACTGGAACCCGCTTCACGTTGTTTTTATCCGGGATTAGAAACAGTTTATCCCGTCTTAAATTTGATTGATTATTTACGTTTTACGATACCTGAGGTTGGATTAGGAACGTTGTTTGAAATGTTTGGACCAAGTTTACAGGTAACTTATTAGATACTTTGTAGTCATGTTGGGCGAGTTTGAACCGGTGTATTTCTGAATCAAACGCGCCAAATAAATGGACATTTTGGGGATATGGAGAAGGAATTTATCGAACAAAAGGACAATTTGTGATGTTTCTGGGACATTTTGGAGTGCCAACAGAAGATCTTCAAAGGTAAGGCAGTAATTATATCGCTATTTCTGACTTTTGTGGTGCACCTGCCTGGTTGAAATATGATTTTCATGTGTTTGTATGCGGGGCGCTGTCCTCAGATAATCGCATGGTTTGCTTTTGCCGTAAAGCCTTTTTGAAATCTGACACTGCGCCTGGATTAACAAGAAGTTAAGCTTTATTTTGATGTATTACACTTATATTTTCGTAAATGTTGAATATTTATATTTCTGTAGTTTGAATTTGGCGCTCTGCAATTTCACTGGATGTTGTCAAATCGATCCCGCTAAAGGGATTGGCACGGGAAGAGATCACTAAGAGGTTTTAATGCTGATTCCTCCCATGTGTGGTATGTGTAGAGGTGGTTGGTGATAGTTAGACAATCATTACATTCTAAATTCCTCAACACGTGATTTCCCATCGAAACAGCTCTTTTCATTATATTCAGGATGGTGACCACCTCTCATACTTTAAAATGTTTATAATCATGATATATCTCTTTTTAATTTGTTACCGTTACACCATAGCCTACCCTACCAGTAATACAATTTCATATTTATTTTTTGCCAACTATTCTTAACATTTTAGCCTGTAACCTGGAGTCGCACAGTATAAGTACACATGGCTAGAGATTTTAAGTGGTTCGAGAAACAGTTCAAGAGTGACCAAGTAAAAGTGATATATCTTTTGAATTGCTTATCATTATTTCAATATCTTATTTGGTGGTAGAGGACCTAATCTTCAAATGGATATCCTATGGGGGCAGCCAAAGAACCCCTTTGGAACCCTTTTTTCTATGAGTTACTAGACAGACATAGAGTCAGACACAGAGTCAGAACGCGTGCGCGCACTTGTAAAGAGTAGCTGACAGAGGAGTATGGGGGGTGATAAAAGACATAATAAAGCCTAGGCAACCGTACCACCGTGTAGCTGTCGCCTACCGTTGAACGTCTGACTGACATGACGTGATACCAACGCCTTACTAACGTCTGTGTGACGCCTGCATGTTAATGAAAGTCATAAGGTGCATAGTTTATATTTATATTAATTAAATGTTAGAAATGTACCGTTTTCCCCGTGCAAGCCGACATTCCGAAGTAGCCACCTTGAGCTATAGTGTAGCCTCAGGCTTGTGTATTTCCTGTTATCGCTAATGTCCTAGAAAAGATTATGTCCAATCTATACGTAATCCATCTTTCCTTCAACACCTCATGGCAAGGTATGTTATCTTATCTCACTGTATACAGATCTATGTTGTTAGCCAATCACAGATGGTGTTGTTACCAGTTCCCAGTAGCCTACACCAGACAACCAATAAGAGTTGTGTCCACGGTTTTCAGTCGAATATAGGAGTTCATAGGCTTTCCCATTTCCCAAGGAATGCGAATAGCAGTGACCGTTCATAGAGTGAGAGACGGGCACAGTATTTGAGAGCTTGGCGGCGACACAGATTTTTTATTTATTTTTATTTTTACAAGCGGCAGATGCAATTTTCGAGAGTGTCTGCCTCAGATAGTTTCCTTAGAGATGAAAAGAATTACCAAGATTTCCTTGATCCGAGTAGTGAGTAGGCTATATTTAAGTTGTGATATCGTTGGGGGAATATTTCAGCCTACTGTGTCGATAATGCTAATTAGATTTATTTGAAAATAATAACTTTTTGTCGATAACGTATTGTGGAAAGCACATAGGCAATATTATTTACTGTGTCGATAAGGGAGTAGGCGATAAGGGAGTACAATAACGTCACTTGATGTAGGGTTTTTTTATGTGATTTTTCCACTGTCACTAGGCCTACACATTCACACTCGACCTGAATTGAATGGGGAATGCATAACTACTTTTCACTGAAGAAGGGAAACGAGGTACAACATACAACTTTCGATCGAAGACCGAAAATCATGCCTGACAAAATCACAACGATATCCTAATATAGTGTGAATACAGTAGAGCCTATTCTACACCAACGTAACTGTATGTGCAAGTATTATTTATCTAACGGATGCATTAAATTGTAAATGCACCTGTCTTCCTCCTCCCTGGGCCTGCTGTTTAAACATAGGCAGTGAAACAGATCTTGGGGCTATCTGCCTGTCTCCTGCTTTTCTCGCACTCTTTACCCTTTGTAGTGTGACACTACACAATGTCTTGCGGGAATTACAATACAATATTTCGATACATTGTAAAAAACTCTGATTCTTCTATAGAGGTGGCTCGACAGGGTAGATTGAGTAGTTCTTACTTACGGCTGAGATCGATATGACAACAGCCAGTGAAAGTGCAGGGCGCCAAATTCAAAACAACAGAAATCTCATAATTAAATTTCCTCAAACATGCAAGTATTTTACACCATTTTAAAGATAAACTTGTTGTTAATCCCACCACAGTGTCCGATTTCAAAAAGACTTTACGACGAAAGCACACCAAATGATTATGTTAGGTCTGCACCAAGTCATAGAAAAACCCAGCCATTTTTCCAGCCAAAGAGAGGAGTCACAAAAAGCAGAAATAGAGAGAAAATGAATCACTAACCTTTGATGATCTTCATCAGATGACACTCATAGGACTTCATGTTACACAATACATGTATGTTTTGTTCGATAAAGTTCATATTTATATCCAAAAATCTTAGTTTACATTGGCGCGTTATGTTCAGTAATGTTTTGCCTCCAAAACATCAGGTGATTTTGCAGAGAGCCACATCAATTTACAGAAATACTCATAATAAACATTGATAAAAGATACAAGTATTAAACATGGAACTTTAGATAAACTTCTCCTTAATGCAACCGCTGTGTCAGATTTAAAAAAAAAAATTGCTAAAAAAGCACACCATGCTATAATTTGAGTACAGCGCTCAGAGCCCAAATAAGCCATAAAGATATCCGCCATGTTTTGGAGTCAACAGAAGTCAGAAATAGCATTATAAATATTCACTTACCTTTGATGATCTTCATCAGAATGTACTCCCAGGAATCCCAGTTCCACAATAAATGTTTGTTTTGTTCGATATAGTCCATCATTTATGTCCAAATACCTTAATTTTGTTTGCGCGTTCAGTCCAGTAATCCAAATTCATGACGGCAGGTCAGACGAAAAGTCAAACAATTCCATTACAGTTCGTAGAAACATGTCAAACGATGTATAGAATCAATCTTTAGGATGTTTTTAACATAAATCTTCAATAATGTTTCAACCGGAGAATTCCTTTGTCTTCAGAAATGCAATGGAAAGCAGATCGCTCTCACGTGAGCGCGCATGTTCAGCTCATGCCAGACACCTGACTCAAAGAGCTCTCCTTCCTTCATTCTTCACAGTAGGAGCATCAAACAAGGTTCTAAAGACTGTTGACATCTAGTGGAAGCCTTAGGAAGTGCAATATGACCAATAGCTCACTGTATATTGGATAGGCAAACCTACAAACCTCAGATTTCCAACTTCCTGGTTGTATTTTTTCTCAGGTTTTTGCCTGCCATATGAGTTATGTTATACTCACAGACATCATTCAAACAGTTTTAGAAACTTCAGAGTGTTTTCCATCCAAATATACTAATAATATGCATATATTAGCTTCTGGGACTGAGTAGCAGGCAGTTTACTCCGGGCACCTTATTCATCCAAGCTACTCAATACTGCCCCCAGCCATAAGAAGTTTTATAACAGACTCACAGGCCATGGGCGACTGTATAGGTCTGTGGTCCACCAGTAGGTTGCCAATGAATATGGACATCCGGATGTATTGGTTTAGGTCAGTTAAATCTCCCCTGCAGGCCAGTTCGGTCTGTAACTCCTGATTAAGACCCCTCCGGTAGACTGTAAGGAGAGCTGGTTCACTCCATACGCTGCCGGCAGCCATGGTGCGGAACTCAAGTGCATACTCAGTAGTGGAGCGAAGGCCCTGTCGCAGCTGTGGTCCCCGGGGGGACGACCTGAAGCCGATTGGTCAAACACCTCCTTGAAGAGGGCGTGGAAATGGGATTAGTGTTTTTGGAGAGAGATGGAAGGAGATGGACCAAACTCATTTACATGCATACTTTGGGGTTATTATCCTTGCTGGTGTTTTCAGATCCAATGGAGAATCCACAGAATCCCTGTGGGATACAGAAACTGTCTGGTGGTGAATTTCTTTACTATCAAATGAGGAGAGACAAACTTATCACACAAGTCAGAGTTATACTTAAACTAAATCTTTATTCACTTATTAATAAGGGAGCAGGTCAATACAACACTGACATATAAAATGAATCGATTGAGTGCTCTGCGATAATGATGGCTGGTCGACGAATCACTCTCAGATGATTCGTTGAGAGCCCCAAGACAAAGGTACAAAGGTCTTGTATAGCCAAGATGCACCCCCTTCAGTCTACATGACAAACAACAGATGTATGGAATGGCTCACAAGATTTGTATGAAAGATACTTATAATTCACAGCAGACAGTATCTGCTGTAAAAACTTGTGTAGAGACCAGGGTCTGGCCCGATCCATCTCTCCATGGTACCTTATAGAACAGAAACACCAACTCATACTATGGAATGTGGTCTTGTTAGGTTTATCACCCAAAGCATTGTAAATCTTCTGTCAGCATTAAGCCCCCCAGAGGCCCACTTTCAGTTCACATATACACAATAGAGTTATAAGAACCCTCTATTCTGTTGCATAAAACAACCATTTGATGCAATAACAGTATTATAACATAATCTTGTAATTTCTCTCTGGCAGAGAACTTTTCTGTGCAACAATGTCTCTGGAAAACTTCCACATTATTTTCAGGATTAGCCGCTTCGATAACCGAGAAACAAGACCTGCAAAATATGGAATCAAGATCTGGGCTGCCTGTGATGCTGCTTCATCATATACGTGGAACTTGCAAGTGTATACAGCAAAGCCAGATGGAGGAGCCCCTGAGAAGAACCAATGGATGCGGGTTGTCCTGGACATGACACAGGGACTCCGTGGCCACAACATCACATGCTATGACTTTTTTACTTCGCACAATCTGGGACAGGAGCTCCTCAAGAGGAAGCTGACAATGGTAGGAACAGTAAGGAAAAACAAGCCAGAGCTTCAACCTCAGCTGTTAAATACACGGAACAGGCCTATCAATTCCTCTAAGTTTGTGTTCATGTCCGACACGTCCCTCGTGTCCGACGTGCCAAAGAATGGCAAAAATTTGGTTTTCATGAGTACGCTCCATAGGGATGGGAGAATCTGTGGCCAGGAATATTTAAAACCAGAAATCATAATGGATTACAATGCCACAAAAGGAGGGTTGGACAATTTAGACAAGCTGGTGACTAGATACAGCTGCAAAATAAGAACCCTACACTGGCCACTTGTGATATTTTTCAACATCTTGGACATCTCGGCGTACAACGCGTTTGTCATCTGGATGGCGTTGAACCCAGATTGGAACAGAGGGAAGCTCCAGAGGAGACGGCTCTTTCTCGAGGAGCTGGGCAAGGCATTGGTAAGACCTCAGATCCAGAGGAGGCAACATATCCCAAGGACCCCAGCTTCTGCAGCCATCATGAGGAGAATTCAGGGAGGAGGATGCTGGTGCCCCATCCACCCAACCCACAGAACCAACAACTCCAATACCGGAAGTAAGTGTGAGTAATGATGTTGCATGTGTGTGTGTCTGACTCTCCTACCTTGGCCTGCTGTAATTATATGTGAGTGAGTGAGATGTTAGTAAAGTTCCTGAACTAAGTGTTTTCATCATTCTAGATTGCAGCCGGTAGCAACAATTAGAAGTGTTTTGATGTGTGTGGACCCAAGAACTACAGGAAGACACAGTACACATACATCAAGTGCAAGAAATACACTTGCAACACACACACAGTAAAACTCATGTGGTGTGTAGACCGGACTTAATTTAATCATTTCCATAAAATCCTGTATGTAAAATTTGTTCTTCCAATTTGTTCAGTTCAAAGCAATAAACATCAACAGTGATCAAAACCTTATTTAATTTATATTTGTTCAAGATAAACATGATTTATTCCACCCATGTCTTGATTATTTAAAAAAAATTGCACTTTTATTGATTACATGTAATCTAACAGAGGTAAATGGCAAATATTAAACATGTCTGCTGTCTATATTACTTGTAACTGATAGTCAAGTCAACATCTAAGTATTAAGTATTTTTACGTAAATTGTTATGGCTGTTATGTTTTAAAAACCCAACAAAAACATGAACACCACACAAGGGTTAAATAGACAATAATAAGGTAGGAAGAATTTGATTCCGATTGTTGTAATCTCACTTTTCCGTCTGAACTGTCTTTGCTTAGTAATTAGTAGTAAAACATTACAGAGCTCTATAAATCACACAGCCAGTATGATGTCCAAGAAGGCTGTACTGTTTACAGTAATGATGACTCAACTCATTTCACCAATTTATCATCGACATTGCACAGATATCCAGATACACGCAGAAACCTGTTAGAGATTCTAAACCAAAATCCACTGCTTTCCTGGTTGAGATTTGGTTTCAGTAGGCATATCAGGAAGATAACTCAGAAATCACTACTCCACAGAGATCAATGAAAGGAGAAAAAAAACTTGATCCCATCATTAAAGAAAAGCCTTGTCTGAACCAATGAGTCTCCTTGGTGATGGATAAACTTCACATCAATTGGCAACTGTATCAGGATCTAGAGTAACTCCTTGGCTATTTGAATACATTGTTCAAATCTGAGTTTGTGTGTTGTAGTGTATCATGACAACTTCAACTATAATGAATACATGCTCTATTGATCTCCACTTGACAAGGAAAGGGTTGTATATAGCTCAGGTTAATGTATGTAGCCTTCCTAACAAAATACATGAGGTTTTTAACTTGGCCAAAATAAATAATATTCATATTTTAGCTTTAACCTAAACTCATTTGGATGCATCTGTTAATGATGGGCAAATTAACATTCATGTATATAGTCTACTTAGAAGGGACAGGAATTGGAATGGTGGGGGTGTAGCACTGTATATGCAGAATCATATACCTTTTAAGAGGAGGGATGACCTTAATGTACAGTTGAAGTCGGAAGTTTACATACACCTCAGCCAAATACATTTAAACTCAGTTTTTCACAATTCCTGACATTTAATCCTAGTGAAAATTCCCTGTCTTAGGTCAGTTAGGATCACCACTTTATTTTAATAATGTGAAATGTCAGAATAATAGTAGAGAGAATGATATACTTCAGCTTTTATTTATTTCATCACATTCCCAGTGGGTCAGAAGTTTACATACACTCAATTAGTATTTGGTAGCATTGCCTTTAAATTGTTTAACTTGGGTCAAACTTTTCGGGTAGCCTTCCACATGCTTCCCACAATAAGTTGGGTGAATTAATTCCTCCTGACAGAGCTGGTGTAACTGAGTCAGGTTTGTACTTGTCAGGACCCGGTGTGAGAAACAGTCACTAATAGTCGGCAGAACCCAGAAGATGAGGCAGACACAGCAGTACTAGAGACGGTGGTTTAATCAAGGTAAAAGATCTTCAGGCAAAAATATAAATCCACAACGTCAAAAGTAAAGCCAAGAGAAAAAAATGAATAACCTCCAAAATACAAAGAAAATCCACAAAGTGGTAAGAACAGCAGGGAAAAAACAAACCTCAAAAGACTAATAAAAAATAAACAAGAACAAAACCAGAGAACCTCTGGAAAATCCAACAAGGGAAATATATGTTCACAGCATGGCTGGGGCTGGGTGCTAACATACAAACACAGTGCAAAGAACTGAGGAACACAAAGGGATTAAATACCTACAAGGAAATGACACACAGGTGCAAATAATAATTAGAACAAGGGAAAAACAAAAGGTTCAAAAAAGGCGCAATGGGGGCATCTAGTGACCAAAAACCTGAACAATCCTGGCCAAATCCTGACAGTACTGTAGGATCCTTGCTCGCACACGCTTTTTCAGTTCTGCCCACACATTTTTTTGGGGATTGAGGTCAGGGCTTTGTGATGGCCACTCCAATACCTTGACTTTGTTGTCCTTAAGCCATTTTGCCACAACTTTGTAAGTTTGCTTGGGGTCATTGTCCATCTGGAATAGCCATTTGCAACCAAGCTTTAACTTCCTGACTGATGTCTTGAGATGTTGCTTCAAAATATCCACATCATTTTCTCTCCTCATGATGCCATCTATTTTGTGATGTGCACCAGTCCCTCCTGCAGCAAAGCACCCCCACAACATGATGCTGCCATACCCGTGCTTCACGGTTGGGATGGTGTTCTTCAGCTTGCAAGCACCCCCCTTTTTCCTCCAAACATAACGATGGCCATAATGGCCAAACAATTCTATTTTTGTTTCATCGGACCAGAGGACATTTCTCCAAAAAGTATGATCTTTGTCCTCATGTGCAGTTGCAAACCGTATGCTGGCTTTTTTATATTGGTTTTGGAGCAGTGGCTTCTTCCTTGCTGAGCGGCCTTTCAGGTTATGTCGATATAGGACTCATTTTACTGTGGATCTACTGTATATAGTTTTGTACCTGTTTCCTCCAGCATCTTCACAAGGTCCTTTGCTGTTGTACTGGGATTGATTTGCACTTTTCGCACCAAAGCACGTTCATCTCTAGGAGACAGAACACGTCTCCTTCCTGAGCGGTTTGACGGCTGCGTGGTCCCATGGTGTTTATACTTGCGTACTATTTTTTATACAGATTAACGCGGTACCTTCAGGCATTTGGACATTGCTCCCAAGGATGAACCAGGCTTGTAGAGGTCTACAATTTTTTTTCTAAGGCCTTTGCTGATTTCTTTTGATTTTCCCATGGTGTCAAGCAAAGAGGCACTGAGTTTGAAGGTAGGCCTTGAAATACATCCACAGGTACACCTCCAATTGACTCAAATGATGTCAATTAGCCTATCAGAAGCTTCTAAAGCCATGACATCATTTTCTGGAATTTTCACACAGTCAACTTGGTGTATGTAAACTTCTGACCAACTGGAATTGTGATACAGTCAATTATAAGAGAAATAATATGTCTGTAAACAATTTTTGGAAGAATTACGTGTGTCATGCACAAAGTAGATGTCCTAACCGACTTGCCAAAACTATAGTTTGTTAACAAGAAATGTGTGGAGTGGTTGAAAAACAAGTTTTAATGACTCCAACCTAAGTGTATGTAAACTTCCGACTTCAACTGTATGTCAAGTAGAGGCACTATGGGCTCAAGTAAATCTGCCTCACCAGGCACCCATATTGGTATGATGTGTGTATAGACCTCCTATCTCTAAGGTGTCCTCTCTGGATGACTTATGTACAGGCCAGAGCAATGCCAGTGGGCTGGACAGACCATAATATTGTGACCATAACCATGAACACCAAGGTTCCAAAGAAACCCCCAAGGCTGTGGTCAAGGTACATTTCTAAACATTTCATCATGAACAATTTCAAAATGATTTGGCTGCTGTACACTGGGAGCTGATTTATCTAGAGGATTATTTAAATCACGTTACATAATATTTTATTTATTTGCTCACTGGAGTAATGGACCATCACTGGAGTAATGGACCGTCACTGGAGTAATGGACCGTCACTGGAGTAATGGACCGTCACTGGAGTAATGGACCGTCACTGGAGTAATGGACCGTCACTGGAGTAATGGACCGTCACTGGAGTAATGGACCGTCACTGGAGTAATGGACCGTCACTGGAGTAATGGACCGTCACTGGAGTAATGGACCGTCACTGGAGTAATGGACCGTCACTGGAGTAATGGACCTTCACTGGAGTAATGGACCGTCACTGGAGTAATGGACCGTCACTGGAGTAATGGACCGTCACTGGAGTAATGGACCGTCACTGGAGTAATGGACCGTCACTGGAGTAATGGACCGTCACTGGAGTAATGGACCTTCACTGGAGTAATGGACCGTCACTGGAGTAATGGACCATCACTGGAGTAATGGACCATCACTGGAGTAATGGACCGTCACTGGAGTAATGGACCGTCACTGGAGTCACTGGAGTACAGTTGGGGCTCGTCCATCTCCATGGATTGATGATGAACATTCATGGAATCTAGTCTACTATGCATTTTCTCAAAGAAATATGGCAAGTTAGCAGACAAATCTATACTAGAAATTGATTAACATAATTATAGAACACTACCTGACTATGCAGTTAAATTAAATTGCAAGAAAATAACTTTATTTTACAAAAATGTTTTTATTGATTGTAAAAATGAGTCAGAAAAGGTATGGAATACAGGGATTACTTTTTATTTTTTTCACCTTTATTTAACCAGGTAGGCCAGTTGAGAACAAGTTCTCATTTACAACTGCAACCTGGCCAAGATAAAGCAAAGCAGTGCGACAAAAACAACAACACAGAGTTACACATAAACAAATATACAGTCAATAACACAATAGAAAAAAATATATGTACAGTGTGTGCAAATGTAGTAAGATTAGGGAGGTAGACAATAAATGGGCCATAGTGGTGAAAAAATTACAATTTAGCATTAACACCAGAGTGATAGATGTGCAGATGATGATGTGCAAGTAGAGATACCGGGGTGCAAAAGAGCAAGAAGATAAATAACAATATGGGGATGAAGTAGTTGGGTGTGCTATTTACAGATTGGCTGTGTACAGGTACAGTGATCGGTAAACTGCTCTGACAGCTGATGCTTAAAGTTAGAGAGGGAGATATAATTCTCCAGCTTCTGTGATTTTTGCAATTCGTTCCAGTCATTGGCAGCAGAGAACTGGAAGGAAAGGCGGCCAAAGGAAGTGTTGGCTTTGGGGATGACAAGTGAAATATACCTGCTGGAGCGCGTGCTACGGGTGTGTGTTGCTATGGTGACCAATGAGCTGAGATAAGGCGGGGCTTTACCTAACAATGACTTATAAATGACCCCGAGCCAGTGGGTTTGGCGGTGAATATGTAGGTAGGGCCAGCCAACGAGATCATACAGGTCATAGTGGTGCGTAGTATATGGGGCTTTGGTGGCAAAACGAATGGCACTGTGATAGACTACATCCAGTTTGCTGAGTAGGGTGTTGGAGGCTGTTTTGTAAATGACATTGCCAAAGTCAAGGATCGGTAGGATAGTCAGTTTTATGAGGGAATGTTTGGCAGCAGGAGTGAAGGAGGCTTTTTTGCGAAATAGGAAGCCGATTCTAGATTTAATTTTGGATTAGAGATGCTTAGCCTGAGTCTGGAAGGAGAGTTTACAGTCTAACCAGACACCTAGGTATTTGTAGTTGTCCACATATTCTAAGTCAGAACTGTCCAGAGTAGTGATGCTAGTCGGGCGGGCGGGTGGGTGCGGGCAGCAATCGGTTAAGAGCATGTATTTAGTTTTACTAGCATTTAAAAGCAGTTAGAGGCCACGGAAGGAGTGTTGTATGGCATTGAAACTCGTTTGGGGGCGTTCCGCTAGCGGGACAACTTCCGGTGAAGCTGGAGGGTGCGCAATTCAAATAAATAATCATAAAATATTATGGATATTAAACATTTGGTTACATACAAGTGTCTTATATCGGTTGAAAGCTTAAATTCTTGTTAATCTAACTGCACTCTCTGATTTACAGTAGTCATTACAGCGAAAGCATACCATGCGATTGTTTGAGGATGGCACCCCACATCAAAATATTTTTCCACTGGCACAGGTTTCATAAATTCACAAATAGCGATTAAATATTCACTTACTTTTTGAAAATCTTCCTCTGTCATCCAAAGTCTCCCAGCTATAATATGTAGTGTTGTTTTGTTAGATAAAATCCTTCTTTATATCCCAAAAAGTCTGTTTATTTGGTGCCATCGATTTGAGTAATCCACTCATTCTACATGCAGAGAAAAGAATCCGAACATCTACCCCTAAACTTTGTTTCAACAAGTCAAAATACATTTCTATTTGCTCCTCAGATACCCTAAATGTAATCCAACTATAATATTTCTTACGGAAAAAAGTATGCTGTTTGGGATAGGGGGCAGCATTTTCACTTTTGGATGAATTGGTGCCCATAGGGAACTGCCTCCTACTCTGTCCCAGATGCTAATATATGCATATTATTATTACTATTGGATAGAAAACACTCTGAAGTTTCTAAAACTGTTTGAATTATGTCTGTGAGTATAACAGAACTCATATGGCAGGCAAACTTCCAAACAGGAAGTGGAAATTCTGGGGCTGGTTGATGTTAAAGTCATCGCCTATTCAATTCCCACTAAGATATGGATCTGTTCGCACTTCCTACGCCTTCCACTAGACGTCAACAGTCAGTAGAACGTGGAATGAAGCCTCTAGTGTGATGTGGGGCCGGATGGCAGCTATTTGAGTCAGTGGTCTGGCAGAATGCTAGTTCCTGGTCATGCGCGCTAGTCATGAAATGGCCATGTGTTCCATTACTTCTGTAGACAAAAACGTATGCTCCGGTTGGAACGTTATTGGATATATATGATAACAACATCCTGAAGATTGATTCTCTACTTAATTTGACCAGTTTATTCGACCTGGAATATAACTTTTTGAAGTTTTCGTCCGAGTTCGCCTGGACCGGCGCCAGCATTTGAACATGTGAACTAAACGTGCTAGCAAAATTAGCTAATTGGACACTAGTAATGGACATTATCGAACAAAACAACGATTTATTGTGGAACTAGGATTCCTGGCACTGCATTCTGATGAAAGATCATCAAAGGTAAGGGAATATTTATGATGTAAATTCGTATTTCTGTTGACTCCAACATGGCGTAGAAATGTTGTGTATTTCTGAGTGCCGTCTCAGATTATTGCATGGTATGCTGTTTCCTAAAGTTTAAAAAAAATCAGACACAGCGGTTGCATTAAGAATAAGTGTATCTTTAATTATATGTAAAACATGTATCTTTCATCAAAGTTTATCATGAGTATTTCTGTTATTTGACGTGGCTCTCTGTAATTACTCCGGATATTTTGGAGGCATTTCTGAACATGGCGCCAATGTAAACCGAGATTTGTGGATATAAATATGCACATTATCGAACAAAACATAAATGTATTGTGTAACATGATGTCCTATGAGTGTCATCTGATGAAGATTATCAAAGCTTAGTGGTTCATTTTATCTCTATTTCTGCTTTTGTGACTATCTTTGGCTGGGAGAAATGGCTGTGAGTTTTTTGGATTTGGTGGTGATCTAACATAAATATATGTTGTGTTTTCGCTGTAAAACATTGTAATATTCGGACACGATGGGTAGATTAACAAGATGTTCATCTTTCCTTTGCTGTATTGGACTTGTTAATGTGTGAAAGTTCCATATTTCCCAAAAATATTTTTGAATTTTGCGCGCTGGCTTTTCAGCGGAATGTTGTGGGTAGAAAGGTTTTAATAGGAAACCGATTTTAGCAGGTGCATTCTGTCTTCATCGCATGAGCATGCACAAATTTCCAAGATTGTGTCCCTGTACTAAAACTCATATTTCTTATTCGTTTTGGAAGTTACAAGCCTGAAACCCTGAAACCTTGAACATAGACTGCTGACACCCTGTGGAAGCCATAGGAACTGCCTCATGGGAGCTAGAATGCAGTATGCTTTCCATTGTAAGAGCATGGACTATCTCAAAAAAGAAATTTCGGTTGGTTTTTCCTTATGATTTTCTCCTACCATATCTATTGTGTTATATTCTCCTACATTATTTTAACATTTCTACAAACTTCAAAGTGTTTTCTTTCCAATGGTACCAATCATATGCATATCCTGGTTTCAGGGCCTGAGCAACAGGCAGTCTACTTTGGGCAGGTCATTCAGGTGGAAATTGAGAAAAAAAGGGGCCTAGCCCTAAGAAGTCTTAACACAGTGTTCAAAGAAGGGCCAGATGTATACAGAATGGTGTCGTCTGCGTAGAGGTGGATCAAAGAATCACCCGCAGCAAGAGTGATATATACAGAGAAAAGACTCGGCCCGAGAATTGAACGCTGTGGCACCCCTATAGAGACTGCCAGAGGTCCGGACAACAGGCCCTCCAATTTGAAACACTGAACTCTATCTGAGAAATAGTTGGTGAACCAGATGAGGCAGACATTTGGCCTTGGCCAGGTCGAAAGCCTTGGCCAGTACGGCTGCACAGTACTGTCTTTTATCGATGGCGGTTATGATATCGTTTAGGACCTTGAGCGTGGCTGAGGTGCACCCATGAACAGCTTGGAAACCAGATTGCATAGTGTAGAAGGTACGGTGGGATTCAAAATGGTCGGTGATCTGTTTGTTAACATGACTTTCAAAGATTTTAGAAAGGCAGGGCAGGATGGATATAGGTCTATAACAGTTTGGGTGTAGAGTCTCCCGCGGCAGCTTTCCAATATTTGGGGATCTCAGACTATACAAAAGAGAGGTTGAACAGGCTAGTAATAGGGGTTGCAACAATATCGGCTGATAATTTTAGAAAGAGAGGGTCCAGATTGTCTAGCCCATCTGATTTGTAGGGATCCAGATTTTCAAGCTCTTTCAGAACATCAGCTGTTTGTATTTGGGTGAAGGAGAAGCGAGGGGGGGGGCTTGGGCAAGTTACTGCAGGGGGTGCAGAGCTGTTGGCCGGGGTAGGGGTAGCCAGGTGGAAAGCATGGCCAGTCGTAGAAAAATGCTTATTGAAATTATCGATTATCTTAGACTTATCGGTGGTGACAGTGTTTCCTAGTCTCAGTGCAGTGGTCAGCTGGGAGGAAGTGCTCTTATTCTCCATGGACTTTACAGTGTCCCAAAATTTGGGGGAATTAGTGCTACAGGATGCAAATTTCTGCTTGAAAAAGCTAGCCTTACCTTTCCTAACTGCCTGTGTATATTGGTTCCTGACTTCACTGAAAAGTTGCATATCGCGGGGGCTATTCGATGCTAATGCAGAACGCCATAGGATGTTTTTGTGCTGGTCAAGGTCAGTCAAGTCTGGGGTGAACCAGGGGCTATATCTGTTCTTAGTTCTACATTTTTTGAATGGAGCATGCTTATTTAAGATGGTGAGGAAAGCACTTTTAAAGAGCAACCAGGCATCCTCTACTGACGGGATGAGGTCAATATCCTTCCAGGATACCCGGGCCAGGTCGATTAGAAGGGCCTTCACGCTGAAGTATTACTTCAGGGAGCGTTTGACAGTGATGAGGGGTGATCGTTTGACCGCGGACCCATTACGGACGCAGGCAATGAGGCAGTGATCGCTGAGATCCTGGTTGAAGACGGCAGAGGTGTATTTAGAGGGCAAGTTGGTCAGGATGATATCTAAGAGGGTGCCCATGGTTACTTTAAGAGCCACCCATGTATTTTACTGCATCTTGACTTCACCTACTGCCTATCATCACCCCATATGCATCATTAGACGCACTTAAAGCATTCATAACAGTTCAAGGTAGCAGCTTTTATAAATGCCTTAACGTTTACAGATACAGTCAAAATACGTTACACACAGGTGTTCGAATGTTATAACACATGCTTTTGCTATCTCTTGAACGCCATGGACTGTCAGTCCCTGCATCTAGCGAGCTGTCTATGAATTTGAGAGGGATTGCATTTCCCCATCCCCATCCTTCAGCTGTACACAAAACAGGTGATGGTGTTGCAGTTTTAAAACATACATATTTATCTGTAACGTAGGTGCAGGGAGTCAAGAAACGAGTGCAGTTAGTGAGTTTAATAATAATGAACATGGAACGGCACAAAACATGAGAAGCGTCTGACATGGAAACATAAATATTACTAACTGACGACTACTAACAAAAGGGTACTATATAAAGGATGAGTTATGAAGTCTAAGTGTGACTGATGATGAGACGCAGGTGTGCGTAATGAGGGTTGCCAGGTGTGCGTAAAGATGGGTTTCCAGGTCCTGTGGTTAGTAAACCGGCACAACGTCTACCAGTTAGTGAGCAGGAGAAGACAGTACCCTCCAACCCCCCCTCAGATGATGTTGGGATCTAGAATGTCATCCACCGAAACCAACACCACTCCTCTGGACCGTACACTTTCCAGTCCACCAGGTACTGGAGCCGACCCCCACAAATTCGGGAGTCCAGGAGGGATCTGACTGTATGGACGGGGCTTCACTCGATGTCCAAGGGAGGTGGAGGGGTCTCGTGGGAGATGGAATCAGCCCGGGGACCAGGAACCACCGGCCTGTAGAGGAAAACATGAAAAGATGGTGAGATCCGGTAGTTAGCGGGGAGTTGTAATCTGTAAATTACCTTGTTGACCTTCCAGAGGACCTAGAACGGCCCCACAAACAGGGGACTCAGGTTCTTACAGGGCAGGCGGAGCAGGAGGTTTCTGGTGGAGAGCCAGACGTGATCATCAGGATGCATGCTGGCCAATGAAGCTCATGATTCCAAAATCAACCTATGCTTCTTCAGACGGGGAATTGTCATGAAGGTGGACAGCTGGGCAAGTGAAATAACCTTTTGTTTATCAATCACATTCTATTACATCTGAAGTTATTATGATTTGAATGAATGTCATATCAGAGAGCACACAATGTTTAAATTTGTCACTTTATGCTTAAAGGTCAGTACCCTGTCTAGCCTGCCAGAAGTTTGAGAGGGTAAAGACTGTGGCGCCGGAGTTGAAGCCCATCAAAGTTGTTTCACCATGGCACATAATCGGTAAGTGTCCCAATTCAAATCTTGCCCCGATAAGTTGTTTTGTAATGTTTGCTTTATTTGACCACAGCAGAGTTCAATATTATAGAATGTGTGTGTGTGTCAGTATCCTTACATATATGAAAATCTGCATACTGTATGACACAGATAAAGGTACGAATAAAACAATATTATCTTTAAATGTTAGTGGTGGACCTCATCGGACCCTTCACGAAATCCAAGAATGGCAACAGCTGGTATCTGACGACGACCGATCACTTTACCAAGTGGGTGGAGGCAATAGCCATTATGGTCAGTAAAGGAAGAGTACGCGCTTAACTCTAAATTCCCTTCTGTAACCCATTAAAAAGGGTGCTTGGAACCAAAACTCGATTTTCGTTTTGTATGATACCCATCATGGACGAGACTGGCGAGGCTACCTCCAAGGCGATGATGATCTTCAACACCCACTGTTCTCCTGGGGTCATCTTGAGTGACCGAGGTCATGAATGCTAGAACAAGGTACGGATGTTCTAGGTCATATTCTGTCATCAATGGTTTGTTTCACTTATTTTTTACAATTTGTTTTTGTTTTCCCATGGTACATAAATCAGACATATTTCAATATCTTATATTTTCAATAGATATCGCTTTCCTACCCCCTCCTCAAGGTTTGGTGAACGGGCCAATCAAAACCTCAAGACTGCCATGGGCTGGTCCCTTGATTGGAACCAGGAAGGGTTCCAATTTCCTGAAGGTAATTCTCTTTGCACACAACAGCAGCATCCAGGCCTCCACCGAGTACGGACGGGAGCCGCAGCTGTTGACTGAGGTAAACAATGCAATTGTATACAATATACAATTATTGCATGTACTGTAGTCTATCAAATGTATGATTGACTTAGTTATGTTGTTTGCCTTTTGCTATTTTTGTATAACGTACTTTCAGATCACTGAAACCCCACCTGATGTAGTGGAAGTTGTCGAACCAGATCAGAACTCTTCGAGTACTACCTTCAGGCACGGACTGAGAAGGATGTGGAGGTTTTTGACCAGGTAAAAATGATTGTCTTCCGTTAATTTATTTTCTGAAATATATGAAATAAAATTGCATTTATTCCTATTATCAATTAAGGTGAGACTGAACATCGACAAGGCGCAGGAGAAACAAAAGGAGAGCTACCGGAGCAGAATCAAGAAGGGGACCAAGTGCTTCGACATCCAGGCGAATTACTTGGTTTGGAAGGACGAAAGTAAGGCGAGAGCTGGGAAACCTCGCTGCACTTTTGCTCCTAGCTGGGGTCACCATCTGTTAAAGTGAATATACAAAATCTCAGATAATAACCGTTTGCTTTTGCACTCAAAATAACCTGAAGCTAGTTTTAGTCTCCCTAACACTGATATTGTCCTGTCTTCCTAGGATTACCTCAGTGGAAGCCAACAATCTTCTCCAGTTGGAGCAGTTGGACGGTCGACCACTGAAAGCCCTGACGCCCTACACTTCGGTGAAGCCCAAAAGACAAAGTATGTTAAGCTTTGGTTGACATTTGAGAAAGCAAGAAATGGTAGTTATGCTGAGCTTATTAAAATGTACCTCTTCAATTTACTTTAGGATCATCGACTGTCCCAGCCCCCCCAGGAGGTATCCCATCCACCAGAACCAGTGAGTTCGTGTCAGTCTGATTCTCTGTGCTCTAAGTCGGAGGGGGACCAGCTTGAGGTAGGCTATACCTCCCAAAAGTGTTGAAAAGTACATATCTCCAATTTAAAACACTGCACTAATCCATACAATTTTCTCACAGTAAAGTGTAACCTGTGTGTTTGCTTGTTTACGTCTCTGTCTCCTACCCTGTTCCCTTTAACTCTGCTCCTGTTCTCCAGGACCTAGGGGTTCTGCCCAACACCCAGACGTGGATCCACCTGATGTCCTCCATTACCAACCAGCCTCCAACGTTTCATTACATCATCTACAGCTACTGTTATTGTAATGTTGTCATTATCTTCTCAAAAAGTTATTGCTCTATCATACTGGGCACATATGTGAGATACACAGATTAATTAAAAACACTAGCACTGCAAACACTCAAAACAAAGAGAGCAGTAGGTCCTGGAATTTGCAGTCTCCCTCTTCAAGTCCCCATTCCGAGACTGGATGCCTGTTGAGAACAAGTGACAGGCAGAACCTCCCACCCACACAGCAACCACCTCCTCTATATTCCACACACCAGAATTCAGTATTTAGTCTGTGATTGCCATGTGAGTGTACAAAAACATCTGTGAAAATAAATTAATGACACAACTGTACCAAAAAAGATCAGTTTTTGTATTAGAATCCTAAAAATTGCCAGGTTGGTTTTCACAGCTGTTTGACAAGGTGTTCATTATTGTAAGCTGTAAGGTATCATTTGATGGTATTTATTTGTTCCATATTATTCATTGTTGTATCCTAGGACCTACAATAGATACATATATTAAACCACCTGGGTGTTTTAATGAGCTATGCGAGATTAAAAAAAAAATATCATAGAGGACGACTGAAATTATATTATTTCAGTGTAGATAAGGGAAGGACAGGTTAAAATAAAAACATGACAGACAGACAAACCAGTGTATGAATCTGTAACGGGTGTCGTCTTCCTCCTCCTCGGACGAGGAGAGGAGAGAAGGATCGGTAGACCAATGCGCAGCGAGGTGTGATGACATAATGATTTATTGAAAAAAACAGACGAACACTGACACGAACTAGACTTCAGAAATACAAAATAACAAACGGACAATGTAGACGAAACCTGAACATGGAACTTACAATAAAAGACACGAAGAACTCACGAGCAGGAAACAGACTACATCAAACGAAATAACACCGAAACAATCCCGTGTGGTGCGCAGACACAAACACAGGAGACAATCACCCACAAACAAACAGTGTGAACAGCCAGCCTATATATGGTTCCCAATCAGAGGAAAACGTAAACCACCTGTCTCTGATTGAGAACCATATAAGGCTGATTAACAGTGATCTAAACACAAAACATACAATGCCCACCCCAACTCACGCCCTGACCAACTAAACATATACAAAAATAACATAAAATAGGTCAGGAACGTGACAGAATCAAACGGATTTGCGTATGAATGGAATGGAAATTAGCTGACTTTGTGATCTGTAATTAAGTAACTTTAATGTGTCAAGCAGATTACACGTTTTCTTTGCCATTTTCGAAACATTGCAAGGTTTAAGACATGGATTTCATGTTGTAATGTTAACAAGGTACCCAAAAGTGGTTTGAAGTAATGTTTTCATTTTATTGGCTGTTTAAAGAAGTCATCACCTTGCTTCCTTTGACCACCTCTGCAGGAAGTGCAACTCATACTCACTTCCTGCAGAGGTGGTCAAAGGAAGCAAGGTGATGCACCAGAAGTCAGTAAACTGGGGATCCATATGAGCACACACACACACGCACACACACACAGTGTGAAAGTTAATTATCAACAGGTCATTGATGGGTCATGGGAAATCCGTTGAAGGGAGTAGAAATGACGTTATGGATGCACTGTCATTGGATGTTCTGGATGGGACTTTCCTGCTGGATCTCTTGATGCCAAGCTGATAAGAATGAATGTAGCAAGATAATAAATGAATTTGATGCTCTGTGTTTTGGGTTGTGTAACAGGGATTTCACAGTGTGTTTGTGTGGTATCTTTTAAAAGGACATTTTAAAAGGAAATAGGAAGAATTACAGGAAAAGGTGAGGAGGACCAGGGGACCGGAGCCTAAGAGTGCTAGTCTTTGATGAAAGAGATGTTACTCATAACCGGCACCATTTGATGTAATTACACTTGTCTTGGAAGTCTTGGCTGAGGAGTGCTGTGTATGATGATGTGTATGATGATGTGATATTGCTGAGGCTACCTTTAAAAGCACACTCCCTAAAATCCTCTTCTTGTCAAGTGTGGAAACATTCCTACTTTTTGAGTTGCATTTGCTTAGGACAAACAGTAGTGTGGGATGGTGGTGCACGTTCAACCTGTGGTGGTTGATGAGTAGCCCCACAGATAAGTAAGGCTGACTAGGTCAATAATATGGGGATTCAGTGGAAAAGTCCATCTGAGCCAGTGGAGGCTGGTGGGAGGAAGTATAGGAGGACGGGCTCATTGTAATGGCTAGGAATGAATGAATGGAATGGAGGTTTCCATACATTTGATGTGTTTGATACTGTTCCATTTATTCCATTTCAGCCATTACAATGAGCCCGTCCTCCTATAGCGCCGCCTAACAGCCTCCACTGACCTGAGCATACAAATATAGTTAGTCATTTAAAAATGGACCCACGTTCATAATTATTCCACACTACTGTTTGTCCCAAGCAACGCAACTAACAAAGTAGGAATGTGTCCACAGTTTATGGGAAGAGGATTTTAGGGGAATTACTACAGAACCCACTCAGACCTTTAAACAAAAAGACTTTCAGATAACATTGCTTCATCTAAAAGAGATCAGGTTCTTACATAAAAACCCATTGATGTATGTTTCTCCCTGTATTCGAGAATTTTTACACACTACTGAGGTGCATCAGACGAGCCATATCAAGCTGTACTGATCTGGCCTAATCACAGACTCACATCTTGCGACTTTGATATTAATAGTCTTGGATGAGGCCTCCAGTCCTTGCGCCTGGTTTTTCTTTACAATAATGTGGTCATTGCATCAAATCAAATCAAATTTTATTAGTCACACGCGCCGAATAAAACAGGTTTAGACCTTACAATGAAATGCTTACTTACGCGCCCCTAACCAAAAATGCAATAAAAAAAAATGCAGATAAGAATTAGAGATGAAAGTGACAAGTAATTAAAGAGCAGCAGTAAAATACCAATAGCGAGACTATATACGGGGGGCACCGATACAGAGTCAATGTACGGGGGCACCGGTTAGTTGAGGTAGTATGTACATGTACAGTTGAAGTCTGTAAAATTGTAGACCTCCACAAGTCTGGCTCATCCTTGGGAGCAATTTCCAAACGTCTGAAGGTACCACGTTCATCTGTACAAACAATTGTACGCAAGTATGAACACCATGGGACCACGCAGCAGTCATAGCGCTCAGTAAGGACACGCGTTCTGTCTCCTAGAGATGAACGTACTTTGGTGAGAAAAGTACAAATCAATCCCAGAACAACAGCAAAGGACTTTGTGAAGATACTGGAGGAAACGGGTACAAACGTATCTATATCCACAGTAAAACGAGTCCTATATCAACAGGGGTTTTGTATTGTCTAGGGGTTTTGTATTGTCTAGGGGTTTTGTAGGTCTAGGTATTTGCATGTTTATGGTGGCCTGATATGGTTCCCAATCAGAGGCAGCTGTTTATCGTTGACTCTGATTGGGGACCATATTTAGGTAGCCATTTCCCTTTGGTGTTTGTGGGTTCTTGTTCTATGTTTAGTTCCTGTCTGCACTATTCATATTGCTTCACGTTTCGTTTTGTTAGTTTGTTCAGTGTTCATTCTTTAATAAATAGAATGTACGCATACAACGCTGCGCCTTGGTCCGATTCATACGACGAACGTGACATATGGAACCTACATATGAGTGTCAAAACCCACAAAATCTACCACACAAGGCAAAACATTGCATCACACCATATGTGTCAACCGTATGTTGATGTTTATTTTTTATTTTTTTCATTGACCATATTAAATGATCATTGTAATTGCACACGCATTGATGTCAGACATGCACCTAACCCAATGCTCTGTTGCTGATGACTGGGATGAATGCAAGAGCAGATTTCAGCAGCGGGACAAGGCACCCTCTTTGACTAATGACTGATATAATGGCATGTACGTGATAGTCCTATCTGGCGTATATGTTTATGATGGTCATAATGTTTCTTGACAGCGTCATGAAGTGTATTTTCTATAAGTTATTTAAAATATGATGAAAAAAAACATGACTGTAAAGAATTCATTACAACAACAAAGGATTTAAGAAACAAACTTTCAAACAAAAGGAAACTTCTTGGCAGGGAAAAAAACTAATTTGAATAAATGTGGGTGTCATAATCAGCACTAAAATAACGCAATATACTTTGTCACAACAGTTGTAAATGTATCGGTCATGACAATGTTTTGGCAATATCATGACAGGTTATGCCAAGTTATGTCAGCTGTTATTACATGTTATGACATGGCTGTCATGTGTTGCTGACGTCAAGAGTGGCGAGGGGAATCAGTAAACCATTCAACTTCAGGACACACTCACTGCTTGAATGATGCAATTCATGTTCCAGATGTATAATATAAAACAACCATGAAATTCAAATGAAGATATTCCCCCCCATCGTTTTACAATATATAAACCTCGGTAACAGTTAAACATTTCATTTGGGATGTATTTACTTTGTTATGTCATACCTCGAAATCACAAACAAAATACACGTGGCTCATAATTAGAAACGTATTTTCCTTCGTTTGTATGAAATTGGGAAAACTCCAAAACAGTCGAAGTGGGTCTAATTATCCCCTACACCCTAGATAATGTTCACTCCCTCAGCTTTGAGACACTTGTACATATGGAGGAGATGCGTGTGAATGAACAAAGTAAGGGGAAGGGGAAGGGAGTGATTAGGGATTCAGTCACAGGGTCCAAACTAAAGTAGATTCTAGTGCATCACTCAAAGCTGTCTTCTCACAGACTTCCTGCTTGTTTCATGGCCAAAGTATAGAGTAATGGCATTGCTGTAAACTCAGACTGCCATGCAACTTCCTGGGGACAGCACTAGGGGTCGCAACCCACAGTTTGAATGTCAGGTTTAGAGACTTTAACAATGCAGAATTGTTTGTTAATTAATGACGTTCAACTATATGTTTCCACATGGTCTCTAGACTTTAGATCAGGGTGTGAAGCCGCTGTCAAAAAACATAAGTAGATTCCAGTGCTTTTTTCTTTCCCGTCTGTGTCAGGTATGCCCTCAGACATTGTACATGTTTCTGTATTCCCATTAAACAGACATCAGTCAATAATGAACAACATTTACTTTGAAAATACTTCAGTAACATTCCTAAAATCCCTAATAAGAATCAACCTGATTCCTCCTCAACTTCCTCCTAAACACTGAGGTCAAGTCACACAAGACTACACAGCAGGAGACCTTTAGACCGTCAGCTGCAGTGGAAGACACCCTTTTCAAAAGATGCCTGGAAGGCTAACATAAGTTTTCCGTTTGTCTCTCTAGAGACATGGTGAATTCCATTGAGCCGTGGCCGGCCACAGAATCCTCTCACATCTGAGGTAGTGGGACTGGGAATGTCGGGATATTTTTTTATCCCACTTGCATCACTTTGCTCCTGAGTGGCACAGCGGGCTAAGGCACTGCATCACAGTGCTAGAGGCCATCACTACAGACCCTGGTTCGATTCCAGGCTGTATCACAACTGGCCGTGATTGGGAGTCCCATTGGGCGGCGCACAATTGGCCCAGCGTAGTCCGGGTTAGGGTTTGGCCGGGGCAGACCGTCATTGTAAATAAGAATGTGTTCTTAACTGACTTGCCTAGTTAAATAAAGGTTAAATTAAATTAAAAATCCATGTCTCTCAGACACACATATACAGTACAAAGATGCTGACCCAGTTGAAGGCAGTGGGAAAATACTTTCTAGAGTTTGTTATAGTACAAACACGCATGCACGAGCGCAAACATCCACACGCTCGAACGCGCACACAAACAAGACATTGCATCAACACTTAGACAGGGGGGCTGGATATATATGCAGGAAATGTAAAACTTGCAGTGTATTTGAGGTTTAAAATTTCCACTTTGAAATTTCAGACTGGATTCTCCCTTACGTAAAATGTACAACCCTAACAAAAATGTCCATTAATTATAATCCACATAATACAGTAATTCACATTTCCTGTTTCTTTAGGATTATTTTCCAGCTGTAGCAAACTGGCTCAAACTAAGATGCTACATCTGTACAAACCATAGCAGTTTCCACCCTACAGAGCAACTCACTTCAGTCCGTTGCAACAGATTTCATCCTGAGGGTCATATGTCTCCTCTCCACAGCAGTGTTTGCCTGGATCATCGAGATGGACGCGTGACTCACACACCATGTCACGGGACGGCAGATACAAGTGGCCACCTGGGGAGCACTGGTGCCCAGCCTCCACCCCACGGTGCAACGTCTGGTTACAGCACAGCACCCCTCGGTCCTCTACACCATATGGAGTTGTACCACAGAACTGGGAGAGACACACACACACACACCAGTCAGCAGGGTATCAACACACACACACGAATAACAGACACACCTACAGACTTGAATGCACATACCCTAAATTCACACACAATCATAAAAGTCCACTTGCTAGAAAAGAAAGTCTGACTTTCCTACTTACCAGGGGACCTGTGCAGACATCCTCTACCGACAGAGTGCCGTGATAGAAAAGAGACCCAAAGAGAGCTCCCGTTACCAGTCAGGTACACTCTCACACTGAAGAGGAACTGCGCTACTCTAATTGGTTGTGGAATGGAGCTTACATAACTAACTGTGTGGACTAAACTGACAGTGTACAGCATATAGCCAAAGTAAAGCAATCACCACTACAAATAGTCATTGCTACTGGCAAATCATGGGGCAGATTTTCTCCCTGATAGACTTTTAGATCAAACAGCACTCTAGAACATTGGCTTGGAGTATAAGACACCCACTTCCAACTGGGGCCCTGTCTAAACATTCTGAACAAACTGAAATGGGTCTGTGGACAACATAAAGTTTCAGCCTTGTTTTGCCGCTTTTAGTTATTTTGACCATTTAAAAATGTACAAATACACAGATACATCACTGTAGTGGCGCAGGTCCTAATCCAGGCACTTGTCATCTCCCGTCTGGATTACTGCAACTCGCTGTTGGCTGGGCTCCCTGCCTGTGCTATTAAACCCCTACAACTCATCCAGAACGCCGCAGCCCGTCTGGTGTTCAACCTTCCCAAGTTCTCTCACGTCACCCCGCTCCTCCGCTCTCTCCACTGGCTTCCAGTTGAAGCTCGCATCCGCTACAAGACCATGGTGCTTGCCTACGGAGCTGTGAGGGGAACGGCACCTCCGTACCTTCAGGCTCTGATCAGGCCCTACACCCAAACAAGGGCACTGCGTTCATCCACCTCTGGCCTGCTCGCCTCCCTACCTCTGAGGAAGTACAGCTCCCGCTCAGCCCAGTCAAAACTGTTCGCTGCCCTGGCACCCCAATGGTGGAACAAACTCCCTCACGACGCCAGGTCAGCGGAGTCAATCACCACCTTCCGGAGACACCTGAAACCCCACCTCTTTAAGGAATACCTAGGATAGGATAAAGTAATCCTTCTAACCCCCCCCCCTCCCCCTTAAAGAGTTAGATGCACTATTGTAAAGTGGTTGTTCCACTGGATATCATAAGGTGAATGCACCAATTTGTAATTCGCTCTGGATAAGAGCGTCTGCTAAATGACTTAAATGTAAATGTAGTGTACAGCATTGTCTTCATGCCTTGACCAACAGCAACTCAACAGACAGATGGATGATTTAGCTGTTTAACTTCAATTTGACTGAGATGAGGAGAACTCATTTTAATGTAGCGGAGGACGTTCAATGAACTAGGCTTTAGCTGTAGGCCTAAGCTCTGTCGGCTAATGGACTCACCAAGTTGTCTCCAAGCACCCTATTGGACAGCTGCCCGGCGCAGCAGATTTTGATGTCTGGATTGTAAACCTGAGAGCCACAGCCTGCACCATTGTAGACACCTGGTTAGAGAGATGGGAAGGAGGAAGGACAGAGATGGTGATGGAGGTGATGATTAGATCAAGAATTGTAAGCCATCTTTCTAACCTGGCATCATATACTGTACATATGGTAAAATCAACATCCTTACAAATACAGTGTGATGACTGCTGAACAAAACTGACTCTCCTTTCACCTACATATTTGGTGCATTACAGCCTTGAAGAGAAATGTTCAAGGAACACCCAAAAAACATTTGTCTTTCCACAATAATGGGAATTACCCAAATCAAACCTCTAAATCATGCTACAGTGTGAGCCAAAAGTAATTTCTAGCAGCTGCCAGGAAGTTGTGAAACAGTGTACTGTTTTCCAGGAGGGCTAAACAAGAGGGAGTGTACAGATGAAGTCAGGAAGTTTACATAAACAAGTTAATGACTCCAACATAAGTGTTTTAACCACTCCACAAATTTCTTGTTAACAAACTATAGTTTTGGCAAGTCGGTTAGGACATCTACTTTGTGCATGACACAAGTAATTTTTCCAACAGTTGTTTACAGACAGATTATTTCACTGTATCACAATTCCAGTGGGTCAGAAGTTTACATGCACTAAGTTGACTGTGCCTTTAAACAGCTTGGAAAATTCCAGAAAATGATGTCATGGCTTTAGAAGCTTCTGATAGGCTAATTGACATCATTTGAGTCAATTGGAGGTGTACCTGTGGATGTATTTCAAGGCCTACCTTCAAACGCAGTGCCTCTTTGCTTGACATCATGGGAAAATCAAAAGAAATCAGCCAGGACCTCAGAATAAAAATTGTAGACCTCCACAAGTCTGGTTCATCCTTGGGAGCAATTTCCAAACACCTGAAGTTACCACGTTCATCTGTACAAACAATAGTATGCAAGTAAAAACAACATGGGACTACGCAGCCATCATACCGCTCAGGAAGGAGACGTGTTCTGTCTCCTAGAGATGAACGTATTTTGGTGCGAAAAGTGCAGATCAATCCCAGAACAACAGCAAAGGACCTTGTGAAGATGCTGGAGGAAACAGGTACAAAAGTATCTATATCCACAGTCAAACGAGTCCTATATTGACATAACCTGAAAGGTCGCTCAGCAAGGAAGAAGCCACTGCTCCAAAACCGCCATAAAAAAGCCAAACTACGGTTTGTAACTGTACATGGAGACAAAGATCGTACTTTTAGGAGAAATGTCCTCTGGTCTGATGAGACAAAAACAGAACTGTTTGGCCATAATGACCATCGTTATGTTTCGAGGAAAAAGGGGGACGCTTGCAAGCCGAAGAACACCATCCCAACCGTGAAGCACGGGGGTGGCAGCATCATGTTGTGGGGGTGCTTTGCTGCAGGAGGGACTGGTGCATTTCACAAAATAGATGGCATCATTAGCAGGAAAATTATGTGGGTATATTGAAGCAACATCTCAAGACATCAGTCAGGAAGTTAAAGCTTGGACACAAATGGGTCTTCCAAATGGACAATGACCCCAAGCATACTCCCAAAGTTGTATCAAAATGGCATAAGGACAACAAAGTCAAGGTATTGGAGTGGCTATCACAAAGCCCTGACCTCAATCCTTTAGAAAATGTGTGGGCAGAACTGAAAAAGCGTGTGCGAGCAAGGAGGCCTACATACCTGACTCAGTTACAACAGCTCTGTCAGGAGGAATCGGCCAAAATTCACCCAACCTATTGTGGGAAGCTTGTGGAAGGCTACCCGAAACGTTTGACCCAAGTTAAACAGTTTGAAGGCAATTCTACCAAATACTAATTGAGTGTATGTAAACTTCTGACCCACTGGGGATGTGATGAAAGAAATAAAAGCTGAAATAAATAATTCTCTCTACTATTATTCTAACATTTCACATTCTTAAAATAAAGTGTTGATCCTAACTGACCTAAGACAGGGAATTGTTACTAGGATTAAATGTCAGGAATTGTGAAAAACTGAGTTTAAATGTTTTTGGCTAAGGTGTATGTAAACTTCCGGCTTCAACTGTATATCACTAATCTTCTGGATAGCAACAGAGGTGTATTGGCTGTTCAGATGCATAATGAGGGAGAAAGGGTTAAATACCAGTGCTTGTGTGAATATGTTCATTGTCTGTGCAGCTGCATCCAGCAACTTTGAGTCACTAGCTTAATGTAATCATTGCGAGCTAGGAAAATGGGACCAAATACTAAACTTTTGACTTCTTTAATACACATATAAGTGAATTTGTCCCAATATTTTTGTTCCCCTAAAATGGGGGGACTATGTATAAAAAGTGCTGTAGTTTCTAAACGGTTCCCACAATATGATTGAAAATACCCCAAAATTAAATCTGAGGGTCTGCACTTTATCCTCAGTCATTGTATCATTTCAAATCTAAAGTGCTGTAGTACAGAGCCTAAACAATAACTTTTCACTGTCCAAATACTTTGAGCTCACTATATATATATATAATACAAATACACACATACAAGCATAGTTAAAAAATGTTTTGTAAAAAACATAATCCATCATCATGTTTTTAATTATTCCACCACTATCCTTCTACAGACAAAGGTTTACAGTTAAAGAGCCCACTTGAGAGTATCACACTGTGACTGCTTGTTGGCAGATCAATGCCTCGGGCCTTGGCCAAAAGCCAAAACCCACAAGGAAAATAAAGCAATATCTGACACCTGCAGATGTTCAGTTAATTTGAAATCTATTAAAGAACATTCAGAGAAGCTGACATGTAGTGGGTGTTTTGAATTAATGACATGCATCATTTAAAATGGATGTGACACCCATTGTGGCTTTTAGCCATTGGACATCAAATATATTATTTTAAAGCTGACTGTTAATGAACTGTTCAAATTGAACATTGAATAAAGAAAAGGGAGACATTATGAGGTTCAGTATGTGGTTGAAGGCCAAAGGCAACCTTACCAGTTTGGAGAACTCGCATCAATTCCCCTGTACTGAAAAAAAGAGAGAACAAAATACACACAAAGATGACAAACTATCATAATGTGAAGTTTCATTACAGCCATACAAAACTAGCAGGTTGGCTTTTTACTAACATTAGAACTTGATGATGCACAGCAGCTTGCATTGACAGGCTCTGGGGATAGTGGTTCAAAGCAGCAGCTGGTCAAACTGGTGGTCTCCACAGCATCGGTGGTGGCTGGACATATTAGTCAGGACCTTCCGTCCTTCGACAACATTTCCACAGCAAAGCTGGTGGTCTTCATTGTAACGCTCTTTGGGACAAGTAATAACAATTGATCAGATGTACTGTTTGAAGCACTGAAGCGCTTTCGAGTGCTCAAGTGTTACAAGCTTGACATTGTGAAGGGGAGGGAGTGAACATAGAAACCATGAGGTGGAGCTGGGAAATGATGTTGTCACAGGGACACTGCTTGAGAGAATTGGAAAACACCTCCCAAACAGCTTTCGAAACAGACAGACCTCTATGGGAAAGACAGTTTGAGATCCTAACATTTTTTAATGCCTATTTATGAATTTTAAAAAAGCACAATTATGACAGCAAAGATGTAAAAAAAAACTGACCTCACTGACCTTTTCCACAACACTTGGCATGGGGTTGGGTCCTGGTTAGGATCCGTGAGTCACAACACAGTTGGTTGAGTGGGTCGTAGGCCCCAACCCACAGCAATCTGACACCAGCTGGCTCACATTCAGAGTTAACTGACCTGCAACGGTTGAATCACAGATAAACACACACAGCATATCAATTCAAAAGGTGCTGAAAAAAGTATGATTTCAACCCAGTTACCAGGTTTGAGTGAATAGGTACAACAGGAAGCCTGGGTGAGGCCGAAGGCCCTTTTTCCACAGCAGGACAGCCCCGCCCCTTTATGCCGTACTCCTTCACAGCAGGTGTAATCTAGACCGCTATAATTAACCCCGTTGCAGACGTGATCTCTGGGAGACCTGAAAGGCAGAGGCTCATCTTCATGTCTAGAGGGCATTATCTTCACCTATATGCAGCATATAAACTAGACATTGACAAAGTGGAGTCACAATGCTCACACTTACATCATGATGACACATCTTAATTAAAGAAAGGTAGTAGGATGAAGTTGCCCCTAAACACTGTTCTAAGGTCAGTACTACGACACCGTCTCAGTCATTGATATGTTGTATGAGTCATTGTTTTGCTGAGACCTGCTTTTCCAGTTGCAATTGGTGAAAATTGAAAAGTTATCATTGCTACATTTTTGAAATGTCAATACTTTTTTCATGCTAATATCAGCTACACTACATTACCAAAAGTATGTGGACACCTGCTCGCTGAACCTGTCATTACAAAATCATGGGCATTAATATGGAGTTGGTCCCCCCTTGCTTCCATAACAGCCTCCAGTCCTCTGGGAAGGCTTTCCACTAGATGTTGGAACATTGCTGAGGGGACTTCTTTCCATTCAGCTACAAGTGAGATTGGGCATTGATGTTGAACGATTAGGCCTGTCTCGCAGTCGGCGTTTCAATTCATCCCAAAGGTGTTGGATGGGGGTGAGGTCAGGGCTCTGTGCAGGCCAATCACGTTTTTCCACACCGATCTCCACAAACTATCTCTTTTTATTTATTTCACCTTTATTTAACCAGGTAGGCTAGTTGAGAACAAGTTCTCATTTGCAACTGCGACCTGGCCAAGATAAAGCATAGCAGTGTGAACAGACAACACAGAGTTACACATGGAGTAAACAATAAACAAGTCAATAACATGGTAGAAAAGAAAAAAAAAAGAGAATCTATATACAATGTGTGCAAAAGGCATGAGGTAGGCAATAAATCGAATAATTACAATTTAGCAGATTAACACTGGAGTGATAAATCATCAGATGATCATGTGCAAGAAGAGATACTGGTGTGCAAAAGAGCAGACAAGTAAATAAATAAAAGCAGTATGGGGGGTGAGGTAGGTAAATTGGGTGGGTAGTTTACAGATGGACTATGTACAGCTGCAGCGATCGGTTAGCTGCTCGGATAGCAGATTTTTAAAGTTGTTGAGGGAGATAAAAGTCTCCAACTTCAGAGATTTTTGCAATTCGTTCCAGTCGCAGGCAGCAGAGAACTGGAAGGAAAGGCGTCCAAATGAGGTTTTGGCTTTAGGGATGATCAGTGAGATACACCTGCTGGAGCGCGTGCTGCGGGTGGGTGTAGCCATCGTGACCAGTGAACTGAGATAAGGCGGCACTTTACCTAGCATAGCCTTGTAGATGACCTGGAGCCAGTGGGTCTGACGACGAACATGTAGCGAGGGCCAGCCGACTAGGGCATACAGGTCGCAGTGGTGGGTCGTATAAGGTGCTTTAGTAACAAAACGAATGGCACTGTGATAAACTGCATCCAGTTTGCTGAGTAGAGTATTGGAAGCTATTTTGTAGATGACATCGCCGAAGTCGAGGATCGGTAGGATAGTCAGTTTTACTAGGGTAAGTTTGGCGGCGTGAGTGAAGGAGGCTTTGTTGCGGAATAGAAAGCCGATTCTTGATTTGATTTTGGATTGGAGATGTTTGATATGAGTCTGGAAGGAGAGTTTGCAGTCTAGCCAGACACCTAGGTACTTATAGATGTCCGCATATTCTAGGTCGGAACCGTCCAGGGTGGTGATGCTAGTCGGGCGTGCGGGTGCAGGCAGCGAACGGTTGAAAAGCATGCATTTGGTTTTACTAGCGTTTAAGAGCAGTTGGAGGCCACGGAAGGAGTGTTGTATGGCATTGAAGCTCGTTTGGTGCAAGGGGACATTTTTATGCTGAAACAGGAAAGGGCCTTCCCCAAGCTGTTTCCAAAAAGTTGGAAGCACAGAATCATCTCTGGAATGTTATTGTATGCTGTAACGTTAAGATTGTCCTTCACTGGAACTAAGGGGCCTAGCCAGAACCATGAAAAATACCATTATACCTCCTCCACCTAACTTTACAGTTGGCACTATGGATTAGGGCAGGTAGTGTTCTCCTGGCATCCGCCAAACACAAATCCGTCAAAACTGCCAGATGGTGAAGCATGATTCATCACTCCAGAGAACGAGTTTCCACTGCTCCAGAGTCCAATGGCGGCGAGCCTTACACCACTCCAGCCAACACTTGGTATTGCGCATGGTGATCTTAGGCTTCTGTGCGGCTGCTCGGCCATCGAAACCCATTTCATGAAGCCCCCAACGAACAGGTCTTGTGCTGACATTGCTTCAAGAGGCAGTTTGGAACTCGGTAGTGAGTGTTGCAAACTGAAGATCTCTGCAAACGCTAGACTTGCAGAGTTGCAAAGAAAAAGCCATATCTCAGACTGGCCAATCAAAATAAAAGATTAAGATGGGCAAAAGAACACAGACACTGGACAGGGAGACTCTGCCTAGAAGGCCAGCATCCCGGAGTCACCTCTTCACTGTTGACGTTGAGACTGGTGTTTTGCGGATACTATTTAATGAAGCTGCCAGTTGAGGACTTGTGAGGTGCCATTGGAACACAGGAGTGATGGTTGCTGATAATGGGCCTCTGTACGCCTATGTAGATATTCCATTAAAAATCAACCATTTCCAGCTACACTCGTCATTTACAACATTAACAATGTCTACACTGTATTTCTGATCAATTTTATGTTATTTTAATGGACAAAAAAAAAATCGCTTTTCTTTCAAAAACAAGGACATTTCTAAGTGATCCCAAACTTTTGAACTGTAGTGTATATAAATATAGAACAAAACACACATCACGACAAGAGACAACACAACACTACTTAAAGAGAAACCTAAGACAACAACATAGCAAGGCAGCAACACATGACAACAAATCACGGTAGCAACACAACATGACAACAACATGGTAGCAACACAACATGGTAGCAGCACAAAACATGATACAAACATTATTGGGCACAGACAGCAGCACAAAGGGCAAGAAGGTATTACAGGAGAATAGGAGTGATTGTGATACATTTGATAGATGTGTGATGTGTGTGGTATTCTGTAAGAAGACAAATAGGAAGATGTATTAAACAGTGATATAGCTATAAAGATTTAGCAACAGTAACGGCATGATAACATAGCAATGACAATGCTACAATGATAGCTAATAGGATTAGAAGTGTAATGACATGGCTATAAATGTGCTATAACAATATAAGGCTAATATGCTAAGCAACAGTAGGAGTAATAGAGGCTAATAGCATAGCAGCAATGGGGGCAATGCACTGCACATAGGCAATAGGCAATGGCTAGGGAAGCTAAACACAGTCCCAGCTAAGTATTAGCAACAGGCTAATAGAGAATACATTACACATTATAAGGCATAACGGTTACTAGCATACATTAGCGGCTAGACTAACAAACTACAGGCTATTAAGGAAATGATAAGTGAATAGCTGGAAAGCTAATAAGCTTGTAGGAAAAGGATATAACCTAACATAATAAACAGTATAAGCTAACATAACATAACAGTATAAACCCCATACATAGTTTGCACAGGTTCGCATAAATGTTTGCATTCCAGTTAGCATGCTAGGTTAATTAAGCTAGCATGTTAATACAAACAAGGCTATGGGGGCTGCCGTCTAGGAAAGGTCACATGACAATGAGAAAGCGGAAATGCCAGCATTATTGGATGCTAATTACCTCACAGCAGGTGGCCATCTTATGCCTATAGGTGTTAATGGCAAGTAGAGTAACTATTGTCCCAATGGTAAAAGTACTCATAGCTCGACCATGAAGCTATTAAATGACTATGTAACATGACATATTATATACAGGTGAAATACTAACATAGATACACTCACTTCTTAAGTCTAGGCGTCCCGCTAGCGGGACAACTTCCGGTGAAATTGGAGGGCCCGCAATTCAAATAAATAATCATAACAATTATGGATGTTAAACAATTAGGTACATACAAGTGTCTTATATCGGTTGAAAGCTTAAATTCTTGTTAATCAAACTGCACTGTCTGATTTACTGTAGGCTTTACAGCGAAATGATGCCATGCGATTGTTTGAGGACGGCGCCCCACATCAAAATATTTTTCCACGGAGCCTCCCGGGTGGCGCAGTGGTTTAGTGCACTGCATCGCAGCGCTAGCTGCGCCACCAGAGACTCTGGGTTCGCACCCAGGCTCTGTCGCAGCCGGCCGCGACCGGGAGGTCCGTGGGGCGACGCACAATTGGCCTAGCGTCGTCCGGGTTAGGGAGGGTTTGGCCGGTAGGGATATCCTTGTCTCATCGCGCACCAGCGACTCCTGTGGCGGGCCGGGCGCAGTGCGCGCTAACCAAGGGAGCCGGGTGCACGGTGTTTCCTCCGACACATTGGTGCGGCTGGCTTCCGGGTTGGAGGCGTGCTGTGTTAAGAAGCAGTGCGGGTTGTGGTTGGGTTGTGTTTCGGAGGACGCATGGCTTTCGACCTTCGTCTCTCCCGAGCCCGTATGGGAGTTGTAGCGATGAGACAAGATAGTAATTACTAGCAATTGGATACCACGAAAAGGGGATAACATTTTTTTTTAAATATATATATATTTTCCATCCACACAGGTTTCATAAGTTCACAAATAGCGATTAAATATTCACGTACTTTTTGAAAATCTTCCTCTGATTTGTCACCCAAAGGGTCCCAGCTATAATATGTGGTGTCGTTTTGTTAGATAAAACCCATCTTTATATCCCAAAAAGTCAGTTTAGTTGGCGCCATCGATTTGAGTAATCCACTCATTCAACTTGCCAAGATAGGAATCTGAAAATCTACCCCAAACTTTGTTTCAACAAGTCAAAATACATTTCTATTTAATTCTCAGATGAAAGATATTTAATCTCTATTTAATCATTTAATCCTCACCCCCCAAAAAATCTGGTTGGTTTTTCTTTGGATTTTCTCCTACCATATCTATTGTGTTATAGTCACCTACATTATTTTAACATTTCTACAAACTTCAGAGTGTTTTCTTTCCAATGGTACCAATTGTATGCATATCCTGGCTTCAGGGCCCGAGCAACAGGCAGTTTACTTTGGGCACGTCAGTCAGGCGGAAATTGAGAAAAAAGAACCCTAGCCTGAAGAAGGCTGTACAACAACAACTATAAATAGTTTGGAATTAAGTAGTAATGGGCTTATGACATAGTAACACATAATATATACATAAGATAACAGTAAAGGCACTCTGGCTCCACAAAGTCCACTTACTCTAGGCATTGAAGCACAAACACTAAAGGTGTTCAGAGGTTGTAGCAAGAAAGGTGTCCACAGGTGGTAGTCGAAGGATGGGAGAAGTCCAGAGGTGAAGGTAGCAGCACAGAGATACAGGAGCAGTTGAAAAAGGTCAGAGTGGTGAGAGAGTTCTACAGCCAGACACACATTGTAGAGGTCTGCCGTGGCACAGGCAGCTACGCAGATGGATCAGCTGACTCAGGATCCAGTTCATCCCGTTTGATGATGACAGAGAGGGCATTGAAGAGGGAGTAGGTACAGCATACCCCCAGGAGCATGAGGAGGCAGTTTGAGAGTGACCGAATACCCAGAGGGCCTCCACCCTTCTTTCCCACCCTCCAGCAGGCCATAGATTACCAGGAGGACGTTGCACTCTGTTGTGGATTGGGCCGTCATCCCAAAATCTGCCCGAGAGGGAATTGGAAAGAGAGAAAGAGAGACGGAGAGAGATAGTTACATCTGTGAGAGAAATCACATTTCAGACATGATCTCTTTTATTATGTCTGGTCATTTTGATAAGATTTTTAAACTTAATCTCAGAAATAACACTATTCCAATCAGCCCTGTAGAGGTAATTGTTGGAGTCAGAGGTCTAAGAATGTCAGGGTTGTGTGATTGTATTTTGTCAACAAACATAAAAGTCAGAGCTTCTTAAATCATACAGCAAGAGGCTGTGTGGTCCACATGAGAACAGTGTGATTATCTGGGAAGGTGTCCAAGGAGTCAAACCATCTCCCACGACAAGAGCCTGAAAGGAAACATATTGAAGACTTATTTTCTTACTCACTTTCCTCTCATTTCTTGCCAAGTCACCCCAAAAAAATTCTGCCACATGTTGTTTCCATTCCCATTACGTTTTCTTTGACCGTTATAGTACTTCTCGTGCACTATTTTTGAACCATCTCATAATTCAGACAGTTCCGGGCTATTTTTTGGCGCCGGGGGATAACCGGCGTAGGATCCGCTAACCGGGGGTATATCCTATTGCTTCCTTCAATCATCTACAGATCAGAGGCAGGAAGCCTACACAAAGCCGACCCTGGCCCCACTGCCTGTGGGTGTCTCAGGGGGCGTTGGGATGTGACAAAAAACACATTTCCATTGTAGGACAAATCAAAGCACCCCGCCCCCAAGGGCCCTTCCCTTATGGAAGAGGAGATATACTTTTTTTTAATCAAACAACGTCATTGAGAAACTGTCAAATCAGTCCCTTCCATAATTTTCTGAATATTTGTAGGAATTTAACGATTTTTTTAGGAAGACTGTAATTTTAAGACTAGAACGTGTTTGCAGTGTATACAATTGTTTACCCTGTAATTGCATACCGCCATTCATGGGACTGGACAGCTTTGATTAGTTGTTTATATCGAATTTTCTTTCTGTTATCATGCAGATGCCAGATTGGCTGTGGCCTCCCACCCAGCCATGTAAAATAGTCAGCCTATATTTAGATTGTGTTGAAAGGATTAACCCTTGATTTAAACAGTTGTTCAACAGTTGTATTTTTTACAGTCTATGGTTTAGCCGTATGCAGAAATCAGCTATCTCTTTATCTTTTTAAGGCCAGCGGGCAGTATCCTGAGTTCCGGATGACTGACGTGCCCAAAGTAAACTGCCTGTTACTCAGGCCCAGAAGCTAGGATATGCATATAATTGGTAGCATTGGATAGAAAACTGTTAAAATAATGTCTGTGAGTATAACAGAACTGATATGGCAGGCAAAAACCTGAGGAGAATCCATCCGGAATAAATAAAATTGAGGTCACAGGCCATTTCAATGCAAGCCTATGGGATATTCAAAATAATTCCTCCCAGATTGAAGTTCCTATGGCTTCCACTAGATGTCAACAAATCAAATTGTATTTGTCACATACACATGGTTAGCAGATGTTAATGCGAGTGTAGCGAAATGCTTGTGCTTCTAGTTCCGACAATGCAGTAATAACCAACGAGTAATTTAACCTAACAATTCCCCAACTACTACCTTATACACACAAGTGTAACGGGATAAAGAATATGCACAAGTGTAACGGGATAAAGAATATCCCAAAGAATATGTACATAAAGATATATGAATGAGTGATGGTACAGAACGGCATAGGCAGATGCAGTAGATGGTATAGAGTACAGTATATACATATGAGATGAGTAATGTAGGGTATATAAACATAAAGTGGCATAGTTTAAAGTGGCTAGTGATACATGTATTACATAAAGATGGCAAGATGCAGTAGATGATAGAGTACAGGATATACATATACATATGAGATGAGTAATGTAGGGTATGTAAACATTATATTAAGTGGCATTGTTTAAAACTTCTCACGAGTCACCAACCCTGATCCGGTAGCACCCCCCAACTCACCCCACTGATTAGCACAGCTAGCATAGCGTCACAAGTAACTTGTAGCATCTAAATATCATTAAATCACAAGTCCAAGACACCAGATGAAAGATACAGGTCTTGTGAATAAAGCCACCATTTCAGATTTTTTAAATGTTTTACAGGGAAGACAGAATATGTAAATCTATTAGCTAACCACGTTAGCGGAGGACACGATATTTTTACCAGGCAGATTCGGCTAGGCGCCCACGTCCAGTTCACATGCACAACAGATATGATATAAAATCGTAAATTGGGTCTTACTATGGCTGATCTTTCATCAGAATGTTGATCAAAGTGTCCTTTGTCAAGATGAGTCGTTGGTTCCGTTCAGAATTCTTCCTTGCCCACTCCATTTAGCACAGGTACCGGTCGAGTGGCACGAATTTCTCAAACGTAAATACAATCCGACAACGGTACACCGAAAAACTCCCGGAAAAATTCAAATAATCTGATTAAACTATATTGAAAAAACATACATTACGATGATATGGTCACATGTATCAAACAAAATTCGACACGGAGATAGTTTGCATACATAACGCCAGCAAAACAGTACACCAACGCAGCTCAAATTCGAAAATTCAGATGTCCGGAAGTTGTCGGTCACGCCAAAGAAATGGGTCCTATTTCACGTCAGTCCCAGATAAACAAAGAATTTCTCCTCTGACGTCATCTTGACAACCAGAGGAAGGCGAATGAGGTGTGTTTCTGGTCATAGGGGGCACGACCATATATAGGCAGAGCTTTGAAGCCAGCATAACACATCTTGATTTTATGTTCTTGGTCATGGAAAGTGCTGTTGAATGACTTCTGTATCACTCAGAGACAAAATTGAAACGGATTTAGAAACTAGGGATTGTTTTCTTTCCAATGGTATGATTTATATGCATATAGTAAGAGCAATAATTGAATAAGAGGCAGTTTAATCTGTAGAGCAAATTATGCTAATGCGAAAATATTACCCCCTGTATTCTCAAGAGGTTATTAAAGTGGCTAGTGATACATTTTTACATAAATTTCCATCAATTCCCATTATTAAAGTGGCTGGAGTTGAGTCAGTATGTTGGCAGCAGCCACTAAATGTTAGTGGTGGCTATTTAACAGTCTGATGGCCTTGAAATAGAAGCTGTTTTTCAGTCTCTCAGTCCCTGCTTTGATGCACCTGTACTGACCTCGCCTTCTGGATGATAGCGGGGTGAACAGGCAGTGGCTTGGGTGGTTGTTGTCCTTGATGATCTTTATGGCCTTCCTGTGATATCGGGTGGTGTAGGTGTCCTGGAGGGCAGATAGTTTGCCCCCGGTGATGCGTTGTGCAGACCTCACTACCCTCTGGAGAGCCTTACGGTTGTGGGCGGAGCAGTTGCCGTACCAGGCCGTGATACAGCCCGACAGGATGCTCTCGATTGTGCATCTGTAGAAGTTTGTGAGTGCTTTTGGTGACAAGCCGAATTTCTTCAGCCTCCTGAGGTTGAAGAGGCGCTGCTGCGCCTTCTTCACAACGCTGTCTGTGTGGGTGGACCAATTCAGTTTGTCCGTGATGTGTACGCCGAGGAACTTAAAACTTACTACCCTCTCCACTACTGTCCCGTCGATGTGGATAGGGGGGTGCTCCCTCTGCTGTTTCCTGAAGTCCACAATCATCTCCTTTGTTTTGTTGAGTGTGAGGTTATTTTCCTGACACCACACTCCGAGGGCCCTCACCTCCTCCCTGTAGGCCGTCTCGTCGTTGTTGGTAATCAAGCCTACCACTGTAGTGTCGTCCGCAAACTTGATGATTGAGTTGGAGGCGTGCATGGCCACGCAGTCGTGGGTGAACAGGGAATACAGGAGAGGGCTCAGAACGCACCCTTGTGGGGCCCCAGTGTTGAGGATCAGCGGGGTGGAGATGTTGTTACCTACCCTCCCCACCTGGGGGCGGCCCGTCAGGAAGTACAGGACCCAGTTGCACAGGGCGGGGTCGAGACCCAGGGTCTCGAGTTTGGAGGGTACTATGGTGTTAAATGCTGAGCTGTAGTCGATGAACAGCATTCTCACATAGGTATTCCTCTTGTCCAGATGGGTTAGGGCAGTGTGCAGTGTGGTTGCGATTGCGTCGTCTGTGGACCTATTGGGTCGGTAAGCAAATTGGAGTGGGTCTAGGGTGTCAGGTAGGGTGGAGGTGATATGGTTCTTGACTAGTCTGTCAAAGCACTTCATGATGATGGAAGTGAGTGCTACGGGGCGGTAGTTGTTTAGCTCAGTTACCTTAGCTTTCTTGGGAACAGGAACAATGGTGGCCGTCTTGAAGCATGTGGGAACAGCAGACTGGGATAAGGGTTGATTGAATATGTCCGTAAACACACCAGCCAGCTGGTCTGCGCATGCTCTGAGGACGTGGCTGGGAATGCCGTCTGGGCCTGCAGCCTTGCGAGGGTTAACACGTTTAAATGTTTTACTCACCCCGGCTGCAGTGAAGGAGAGCCCGCAGGTTTTGGTAGCGGGCCGTGTCAGTGGCACTGTATTGTCCTCAAAGCGAGCAAAAAATGTATTTAGTCTGTCTGGGAGCAAGACATCCTGGTCCGCGACGGGGCTGGTTTTCTTTTTGTAATCCGTGATTGACTGTAGACCCTGCCACATACCTCTTGTGTCTGAGCCGTTGAACTGCGACTCTACTTTGTCTCTATACTGGCACTTTGCTTGTTTGATTGCCTTGCGGAGGGAATAGCTACACTGTTTGTATTCTGTCATGTTTCCGGTCACCTTGCCCTGGTTAAAAGCAGTGGTTCGCGCTTTCAGTTTCGCGCGAATGCTGCCATCAATCCACGGTTTGTGGTTTGGGAATGTTTTAATCGTTGCTGTGGGTATAACGTCGCTGATGCACATTCTAATGAACTCGCTCACCGAATCAGCGTATTCGTCAATGTTGTTGTTGGACGCAATGCGGAACATATCCCAATCCACGTGATCAAAGCAGTCTTGAAGCGTGGAATCAGATTGGTTGGACCAGCGTTGGACAGAGCTGAGCTCGGGAGCTTCTTGTTTTAGTTTCTGTCTGTAGGCTGAAACCAACAAAATGGAGTCGTGGTCAGCTTTTCTGAAAGGAGGGCGGGGGAGGGCCTTATATGCGTCGCGGAAGATAGAATAACAATGGTCCAGGGTTTTACCAGCCCTGGTAGCACAATCGATATGCTGATAGAATTTAGGGAGTCTTGTTTTCAGATTAGCCTTGTTAAAATCCCCAGCTACAATGAATGCAGCCTCAGGATGTGTGGTTTCCAGTTTACATAGAGTCAGATAAAGTTCGTTCAGGGCCATCGATGTGTCTGCTTGGGGGGGAATATATACGGCTGGCTATAATCGAAGAGAATTCCCTTGGTAGATAATGCGGTCGACATTTGATTGTGAGGAATTCTAAGTCAGGTGAACAGAAGGACTTGAGTTCCTGTATGTTGTTATGATCACACCACGTGTCTTTAGAAAGGGTTTCAGGTTTGTTTTTTGAAAAACAAATGAGTAGTTGTAGTTTTTCCAAGGTGTCTCTCATTAAAAAAGTAGTCTTGTTGCGCGCATGAATGAGGTGCGCGCTCTTCGTTATTTATCTTCCCTACATAGTATTCTCCATTTTAAATTGTATTGTTTATTTAGATATTAGAGTACCTGAGGATTAATTAGACACATAGTTTGAATTGTTTGGACAAACTTTACTGGTAACTTTTTGGATTCGTTTGTATACATGATGAACAAGTGGATTACTGAATCAAGCGACCCAACTAAACGGACATTTTTGGGATATAAAGAAGGACTTTATCGAACAAAACTACCATTTGTTGTATAGCTGGGACCCTTGTGATTGCAAACAGAGGAAGATCTTCAAAGGTAAGTGATTTATTTTATTGCTATTTGTGATTTTGTGACGCCTGTGCTGATTTGGAAAAGTATTTTGGTGTGGGGCGCTGTCCTCAGATAATCGCATGGTATGCTTTTGCTGTAAAGCCTTTTTGAAATCTGACAACGCGGTTGGATTAACAAGAAGTTACGCTTAAAAACGATGTAAGACACTTGTATTTTCATGAATGTTTAATATTACGATTTTTGTATTTTGAATTTCGCGCTCTACAATTTCACCAGATGTTGTCGTGGTGGGATGCTAGCTGGACAATTTATTAAATCACTTGCCGTGATAAAAGTTTTTGTTGTTTTTGTGCACTCTCCTCAAACAATAGCATGCTATTTTTTCACTGTATTAGTTACTGTAAATTGGACAGTGCAGTTAGAATAACAAGAATTTAAGCTTTCTGCCCATATAAGACATGTCTATGTCCTGGGAAATGTTCTTCTTACTTACAAAGTCATGCTAATCACATTAGCGCACGTTAGCACAACCATCCCGGTGGAGGGACACCGATCCCGTAGAGGTTTTAACTTACTCTGCTAATTGATGAAGACAAAAGGCCCAGCGCCCTGGAATGTTTTTGCATTGATTAATTTCTGGAACAAGCCTCAGAGGCATGTAATGACATTCTGCTTCCCCATATTTTTATTTTATTTAACCTTTATTTTATCAGGGAGTCATACTGAGACTAATATCTCTTTTACAGATGAGCCCTGAGTTTCATACATAACAGAAAATACAAACAAAAAAAGTCCTAAATCAGCTTTTTGAATTGGCCTAGAGGCAACAAAACAAAACATTTAAGAACATTTTGAAAACCTAAAGCTGATTTACCTAACTCAGTAGAGACCAAAGGAAATTCCAGAGTTAGCCATCCCTGAGACCAGGTGTGGTAACTCGTATGTCTAAAGTTTCGTAAAGATGTTTGGTATAGTGGGACTTTTTTGTAAAATGGCTTTATAAATGACAAAATAGCAATGTATCAACCTATTTGACATCAAAGAGGGCCAACTAACTTTCTGGTAGAGCATGCAGTGATGAGTACAAAAATTCTCACCTGTAATAAAGCACAGTGCATCTAATGGTTTTAATAAAGTGGCAGCTGCATTCATATAGATGATGTAGCCATAGTCTAGGACCGATAGGAACATCAACTGAATAATCTACTTTATACTATTTAGCAAAAGGCAGGAACTTTTGCTATGGAAGAATCCATTTTTATTCTCACCTTATTATTTGTACTTACAGCTTTCCACAGTGCCTCCGGTGCTATGAGGTTTCAGATAATATGGTATATACTGTATGTTGGATTCCAAAAAGGCAACCACTCCCCAAAACTAAATTTAAACCATATTTATTGTGCAGTGAAGTCACACACCTACACACAAATACCTGAAATAGGCTTCATTTCCTGTCACTTGACAATATGATGCAATCACTTCACAGACAGGTCTACACCTAAGATGTTAGTGTCACGTGAAGAAATAGCTTCAGTATGGAATTGAAGGAGGGAATAACTCGTATTAAGACAGAAAAATGCATTCACATACAATGAACTTTTGTGATAATATGGTAGAAAACACATTATAAAATATGGCTTATCCTGGGATGTGACTCATGAGAGAGCATGAACATTTTTCATAAGCAAATAAAATCAACTGATAGTTTCAAGGGGCAATCTGTGATTTCTATCTGTGATAGCTACATCCATTTATTGACTTTTAAATGATTGATACACCAATTGATTCTTGAAGAATATAACGTATGTGTGCACCCCATAAGCTTAGTTCAACTTTCCTACCCCATCAGAAACCAAAATAAAAAAATGTTACGCCATTGTTTGTAAACAATGCAAATGTGAGCAAACACTGTATAGCCTCAAAACATGGTCATTTTGAGCACCTGGAGAGGATGGAATGAAGAGGGGAGGAATGATCGCTGAGATCAGAGATTAACTTGATGGTGTCTGAGAAATGTCTTGTTTTCACCCAGATGTAAGTGTTTCCTGGCACCAGTTCAGGAGAGCTGCAGTGGTCGGGTAATGTGAGGTATTGAGGGGAAAAGCAGGCCTGCATGGACATGACGTTCACCATCACGATGGACCGCTCATTCATCTTCACAGACACACTCTCCACTGTCCCTAGCAGAACTGGACACACACACTTTAGATCAGTGTTGTGAAACCACTGTACATCAATGAGTCAAAGTGCTTCCCTTAAAAGGCGATTGAAGTGCTTCCCACTGTTTTTGCCAAAGGCCAAAGTATAAAGTCATGTTTCCTTTCATCCTGTGCTTCAAACTGGAGGCCTGACCTCTGATAGTAAACAACAGTCTAATCAAATGGGCTAAGACAGAGACAGAATCCAGGCAGGGACCCATCAAAACACACCCCCTTTATCTTTTATGAACTACATATAGAATCATCATATCACTCGTCTGGCCTGTAAGTTGGTCTTTCGGTGATCATTCAGAGATGATTTGGTATTTTATTATGATCCCCATTAGCTGTTGCGAAAGCAGCAGCTCCTCTTCCTGGTGTAATGTCTGCTTCCAACTCACACTTTCAAACACATAGATCCCCTGAACACAGCTCACTCTCCAGATCTCAATCACCTGAATTCTGATCACCTGTTCACACACATGTATGTCATTATCACACACTATTTAGTTCAGTTCTTTGCACCCCATCACTGTGAGGTATTGTTTGTTTTGTGACACACTTGTTTGTTTTGTGACACACTTGTTTGTTTTGTGACACACTTCTATTTGGAACGCTGGTTTTTCCTGGACTGTGCTCCTCCTGTGTATGATAGTTTTTACCTGACTCACTATTGATGCCTTTTGCCTATTCCCTGCCGGTAATTTAGCTTATCAGATTTCCCGGATGACGTTACTAGCCTTTTCCCTGCCTGTACTGTTGCCTTTTTGGACCCCTGTGTATGACCTTCTGCTGCCTCTGGACCCAGCTACCTGCCTCCTCCTGTGGTCCTTTACAATAAACACCTGCTGCGCCCTGCGCTTGAAAACAGCTCTCTGTCTCCCATCGTGTTCATTACAAATGGGGTGCACACAAAACATGGCATAATACACAACATCAATAGCCAAGAACAACTCAAGGAAAGAAATACATTAATAAAAAAAAGTCTCACGTAGCCTACATATCAATACATACACACAAACTATCTAGGTCAAAAGGGGAGAGGCGTTGTGCCGTGAGGTGTTGCTTTATCTGTTTTATATACCCAGGTTTGCTCTTCATTTGAGCAACATGAGATGGAAGGGAGTTTCATGCAATAACGGCTCTATATAATACTGTACGCTTTCTTGAATTTGTTCTGGATTTGGGGACTCTGAAAATACCCCTGGTGGCATGGGGTGGCAGGTAGCCTAGTGGTTAGAGCATTGGACTAGTAACCGAAAGGTTGAAAGAGCAAATCCCTGAGCTGACTAGGTAAAAATCTGTCGTTCTATCCCTGAACAAGGCAGTTAACCCACTGATCCTAGGCCGTCATTGAAAATTAAAATGTATTCTTAACTGACTTGCCTAGTTAAATAAAGACAAAAATGTCTTGTGTGTGTAAGTTGACTATGCAAACAATTTTGATTTTTCAACTCAATCTTTCTTATAAAAAGAAGTGATGCAGTCAGTCTCTCCTCAACTCTTAGCGATAGGGAGACTGGCATGCATAGTATTTATATCAGCCCTCTGATTACAATTAAGAGCAAGACATGCCACTCTGTTCTGGGCCAGCTGCAGCTTAACTAGGTCCTTCCTTGCAGCACTGGACCACACGACTGGACAATAATCATGATTAGACAAAACTAGAGCCTGCAGGACTTGCTTTTTGGAGTGTGGTGTCAAAAAAGCAAAGCATCTCTCTATTGTGGATATACCTCTCCCCATCTTTATAATACTGAATCTATATGTTTTGACCATGACAGTTTACAATCTAACGTAACACCAAGTCATTTAGTCTCCTCAACTTGTTCAACAGCCACACAATTCATTACCAGATTCAGCTGAGGTATAGAACTTAGGGAATGATTTGTACCAAATACAATGCTCTTAGTTTAGATTAACAGACGTAACACAAACTGTGACATAAATCATGGATCGATGAAAAAGGGGAGTCAAGATCAGATTGTATCCTGTTCCCACTGACCTGGAATCATGTTTTTGCTGGTGGTGTGTGGTTCAGGCCTTGGGTGCAGGACCCCCACGCAGCAAGACCACAGGGAGGTGTTGGGGTAGCGGTGCCCAAGGCAGATGAACCCTGGCTGGGTAGGGTAGAGCAGGTCTAGTCCTGGGGCAGAGCAGCAGATCTGGGTGGAGCTGACCTCCATCAGGACACTCCCAGAGCACTGGGCCTCCTCTGAGAGCCTATCTTGAACCTGCAGGTTGTACAGAGTCCCTTCACAGCACATATTCTTGCCACTGTTGGGGTTGTAGGCTATCGCTCCAGATACGTTTTTTGGACATCCCAATACCAAAAGAGCACATATCATCTCTCAGAATTTGGTGCCTATTGTGGTGTCCTGTTGGGCAAACTCAGGGCCATGTACTGATGATTATTTATAATTGATTGGATTTTACCCGTTATATTTTGATGAATAGCACTCAAGGAAATAAAATCGAGAGAGTTCTAGCTATAAGAATTATGAGTTTTAGCCCATTGATTACTTGAATAAACAGATTGAGCAATGTTTTTCTGGTTAGGACAGTGTATTCAAATTTCTACTTTTGAAGCCGCTGTACATCATTCAGTGAATCCCAAACCAGCCCCTCGCCCCTACCAACCCACTCGGAGGGCCTTTCATGGTCACGTGTTGCTGACGAAACTCAGAGGGTGACTTCAAGAGGATCAATAAACCCATCAGCTTCAGGACACACTCATTACTTTAATGATGCAATTCATGTTCCACATTCAAATAATAAAACAAGCATAAAATTCAAATGAACAAATTTCCCCGTCATTTTACAATAAATACACCTCAGTAGCAGTTAAACATTTAATTTGGGATGGCTCAGTCAAAGTGGCTAAGGGTCCAATTCAAAACTGAAGCAGATTCAAGTGTGTCACCATTGCACTGTTCTCACAGACTATCCGCCGGTTTCATTGCCAAGGTGATGAGTAATGGGTATACATTCAGACAGCCATGCAAGTCCCCGGGGAAAGCACCAGGGATCGTGACCCACAGTTTGAATGTCAGGGTTCGAGACTTTAACATAATTCATTAATGATGAGACCACATCTCTAGCTTTACAGGAAAGTAGACAACCCCCCCCTGACTGACTTTCTAACTGTCTGAATGCCTCTATTGAGAAAGGGAAAAAAGGGAATAGGAATATGTCTTTTTCAAAGATGCCTGGAAGGCTAACTTACAGTAATCTTTGTCTCTCTGGAGACATGGTGCATTTCATTGAGCCAATGCCACCCACACAATTCTCTCGCATATGGGGATTGGAATTGTCGGAATGTCTTTTTTTCCAATGTCTCTGAGACAGAGAAAATTGTTTCCAAGGTTTGACATAGTGCAAACTGTCACGCCCTGACCTTAGAGATCCTTTTCTCGAGCTTCTAAGCTCGAGACCTCCAGTGCGCCTCCACGGCCCAGTGTATCCGGTGCCTCTGCCAAGGACAAGGCCTCCTGTATGTCTCTCCAGCCTGGTGAGCCCTGTGGCAGCTCCACATACCAGACTGCCCATACGTCTCCTCTCTCCAGTGATGATCCATGGCAAGAAGCCTCCAGTGATGATCCATGGCACGAAGCCTCCAGTGATGATCCATGGCACGAAGCCTCCAGTGATGATCCATGGCACGAAGCCTCCAGTGATGATCCATGGCACGAAGCCTCCAGTGATGATCCATGGCAAGAAGCCTCCAGTGATGATCCATGGCACGAAGCCTCCAGTGATGATCCATGGCACGAAGCCTCCAGTGATGATCCATGGCACGAAGCCTCCAGTGATGATCCATGGCACGAAGCCTCCAGTGATGATCCATGGCACGAAGCCTCCAGTGATGATCCATGGCACGAAGCCTCCAGTGATGATCCATGGCAAGAAGCCTCCAGTGATGATCCATGGCACGAAGCCTCCAGTGATGATCCATGGCAAGAAGCCTCCAGTGATGATCCATGGCAAGAAACCTCCAGCGTGATCCATGGCAAGAAGCCTCCAGCGAGGAGTCATGGCACGAAGCCTCCAGCGAGGAGTCATGGCACGAAGCCTCCAGCGACGGCCTCCAGTCCAGAGCCACCAGCGACGGTCTCCAGTCCGGAGCCCCCAGCGACGGTCTCCAGTCCGGGGCCCCCAGCGACGGTGCCTAGTCCGGGGCCTCCAGCGACGAGGGTCCCCAGTCCGGGGTCCACGACGAGGGTCCCCACTCCGGGGTCGGCGACGAGGGTCCCCGCACCAAAGGTGCTTCCAAAATGGGGTGAGCCAGTAGTGGAGCGGGGTCTGTGTCCCTCACCTGAGCCACCACTGCGGATAGATGCCCACCCAGACTCTCCCCTATAGGTTCAGGTTTTGCTGGGGGGGGGGGGGTACTGTCACGCCCTGACCTTAGAGATCCTTTTTATGTCTCTATTTGGGTTGGTCAGGGTGTGATTTGGGGTGGGTATTCTGTTCTTTAGTTCTATTATTTGTATTTCTATGTTATGGCCGGGTAGGGTTCTCAATCAGGGACAGCTGTCTATCGTTGTCTCTGATTGAGAACCATACTTAGGTAGCCCTTTTCCCACTTGTCTTTGTGGGAGGTTAACTTTGTTTGTGGCACATAGCCCTTAAGCTTCACGGTTGTTTTGTATAGTTTATTGTTTTTGTCGGCGTCATTTCTAATAAAAGGAATATGTACGCTCACCACGCTGCACTTTGGTCTACTTCCTTTGACGGCCGTAACACAAACACGCAAGAACGCACACACAAACATCAACACTTAAGAAAGGGAGGCTGGATACAGTCTGCTGTAGAAAAAGTGATCTAATCGTTTGCCCTTAGGCACTATGAACTGTGTTTTTATACAAAGGTTGATCTAATGCTGATTGGTTAAAACCGCCATCCAGTCGGTGTCTATTGCACAAGTTGCCACCAGCTAAATCTATGATGTTATAATGCCTATTTACTCTGTTCCATCTGACTGCGCAATCCACTGTCTCATCAGCCCAGCCAGGCAATTTATAAACTGGGTCGCGTCTCTAGCAACCCTAGATTTGTGTCAGGAATATATCTTGTGGAAGGACGATTGTATGAATAAATTAATCAAAATAATGTTTTTAATTCAAATATGTCAATCATTATTTGAATACGTCGGTAAACCATTGTATTAAAGTGATAATGCCCTCGAAGCCAGTGTTTGGAGGATATATTGGCACCGTTTGCCACGGTTTGCTCGAATTCGTCTTAGGCCAAACAACACCCGTGCCAATATATCCTCCAAACACCGGCTTCATTTCAGACTGGATTTTCCCTTACGAAAAATGTACCAACCATTACAAAAATGTCCATTCATTATCATTTACATAATAATTAACATTTCCTGTTGCTGCAGGATTATTTTCTTGCTGTTGCAAACTGGCTCAAATTAAAATCCTACATCTGCACAAACCAGTTTCCACCCTACAGAGCAACTCACTTGAGTCCGTTGCAACATATTTCATCCTGAGGGTCATGTGTCTCCTCTCCACAACAGGGTTTGCTTGGATCATCGAGATAAACACGTGACTCACACACCATGTCACAGGATGGCAGATACAAGTGGTCACCTGAGGACCACTGGTGCGCAGCCTCCACCCCACGGTGCAACATCTGGTTACAGCACATCACCCATTGGTCCTCTACAGCATAGGGAGTTTTCCCTCAGCACTGGGAGAGAGACACACACCAGTCAGCAGGGTATCAACACACACACACACACAAATAACAGACACACATACAGACACCTTCATGCACTAACAAACCGTAGCATGCACATACACAAAATTCACACACAATCACAAAAGAAAGGCCACATTCTAGAAAGTTCCAAGCGATAGAAAAGAGATCCAAAGCGAGCTCTAGTTGCCCACTGTCTGATTCACTAGCGCACAGAAGAGTATCTGCTCTGCTCTAACTTGCTAGAGGTGGGGCTGACATAACTAACTGTGCAGCCAAAACTGACATAGTACGGCATATAGCCCAAAATAAAGCAAGCACCACTTTAACGAGTCATTGTTACTGGCAAATCATCAAATCAAATGTTATTGGTCACATGCACACGGTTAGCAGATGTTAATGTGAGTGTAGCGAAGTGCTTGTGCTTCTAGTTCCGACAGTGCAGAAATATCTAACTAGTAATCCAACAATTCCCCAACAACTACCTAATACACACACATCTAAAGGGGTGAATGAGAATATGTACATATAAGTATATGAGCGGTGGCCGAGCGGCATAGGCAAGGTGCAATAGATGGTATAAAATACAGTATATACATGTGTTGTGAGTAATGTAAGATATGTAAACATTATTAAAGTGGCATTATTTAAAACTTCTTGCCGCACGGATCCCTTTAGCGGGATCATTTTTTTAAACAACCGCTGAATTGCAGAGCGCCAAATTCAAAAATAACACTAAAAATATTTATAATCATGAAATCACAAGTGAAATATACCAAAACACAGCTTAGCTTGTTGTTAATCCACCTATCGTGTCAGATATTGAAAATATGCTTTACAGCGAAAGCAATCCAAGCGTTTGTGAGTTTATCAATCACTAGACAAAAATTTAAGAACAGCTAGCCCCAAATTAGCTTGGTCACGAAAGTCAGAAAAGCAATAAAATTAATCGCTTACCTTTGATAATCTTCGGATGTTTGCACTCACGAGACTCCCAGTTACACAATAAATGTTATTTTTGTTCGATAAAGATTAGTTTTATAACCAAAAACCGCCATTTGGTTTGCGCGTTATGTTCAGAAAACAACAGGCTCGTTCCGGTCCTGAAATTCCAAAAAGTATCCGTAATGTTCGTAGAAACATGTCAAACATTTTTATAATCAATCATATTTCAACCGGACGGTAACCTATTCAATACTACAGAGAAAGAAAATGTCGAGCTACATCTCTCGCGCGCAGGAACTAATCAAAGGACACCTGACGCGTTTGGAAAAATCTCGCAAATTTTTCTAAATAAAAGCTTGAAACTATGTCTAAAGCCTGGTCACAGCCTGAGGAAGCCATTGGAAAAGGAATCTGGTTGATACCCCTTTAAATGGAGGGGCAGGCAACGGAACAGGGATTTTTCCAAATAAAAGGCACTTCCGGGTTGGATTTCCTCAGGTTTTCGCCTGCAAAATCAGTTCTGTTATACTCACAGACAATATTTTGACAGTTTTGGAAACGTTAGAGTGTTTTCTATCCTAATCTGTCAATTATATGCATATTCTAGCATCTGAACCTGAGAAATAGTCTGTTTACCTTGGGAGCGTTATTGGGAGAATGATAACTGTGATAATGATAATGATAAATGATAACTGTCTTTAAGTTGGCAGATAAAGTGGCTGCATTCAAAGCCAAACTGGAACTGTGGGCATACTTCACATGTTCCAAACATTAGCGGGATTTGGGGAGAAACTGAGACTGGGCCGTCTTTCTCCCAGCTGGTGTGCGATCACCTAGCTTCGCTGTCAACGGAGTGATGATTAGACCCTCAGATAGCCACTTCGACCGAGCCAGCAAGGCTGCCGGCTCCTGAGCCAAGTGTTATCCCAACAAGCTACACATTATGTTTTAGAGTTTGCACAATTTCATACAAAAGTGTCATGGTTCCACCTGTCAGAGGGTGGCAGACACCGTCCAAGAGACATTAATGACACTCAGGTGTGTCCTATTTACTCATTATGATTTCCCTGTTAAAAGAGGTGTGTTTTCTGTTGTCCTTCACAGAAGCTTGAATTGTTTACTGTGTGTGTTCGTTTCTTGAGTGTGTTTGAGACTTACATGCTGACCAAACCGGACGCATGCGTGCTTGTTGATTTTGTACCACCACACCAGACACGATCAGGACACGCAGGTTGAAATATCAAAAAAACTCTGAACCAATTATATTAATTTGGGGACAAAAAGCATCGAAAAGCATTAAACATTTATGGCAATTTAGCTAGCTAGTTGCTGTTGCTAGCTAATTTGTCCTAGGATATAAACATTGGGTTGTTATTTAACTGAAATGCACAAGGTCCTCTACTCCGACAACTAATCCACAGATAAAACGGTAAACCAAATTCCTTCCTCGTCATCGCTCCTCCTTCCTCAGGCTTCTTTTTTACTTATTTGGACTTTATATGACGGTTGGCAACTAAGTTTACAATGCATTACTACAACCGACTGGAGAGTGGACGTCAGTTCATCTTTCAATCGCCCACGTGGGTGTATGCTCCTAAACACCAATGAGGAGATGGCACATGGGTATATGTTCTTAAAAACCAATGAGGAGATGGGAAGGCCGAACTTTCAGCGCGTTGAGAGTCACAAATAGAACCTATTTTTTCTATTTTAGCGCCTGGCCACACCGACGCTCGCGAGCAGTGTGAGTGCAATGACTGAATAACATGTGTAAATTTATTTTGCAGCATGTTACCTGTCAGCATGTTAGTGTTTGTTGTTTTTCAAATGTACTGTGACCCTGCGGCTACCGTTTCTCAGTAAAGTATTATGTTTATCCACTGATTCCTCATCTGGTCTCTTCTCTGCACCTGGGTCCAACAACACCACGTCACAAAAAGAATGGGAATTACTGACGTTTATACAGTTGAAGCCGGAAGTTTACATACACTACATACACTTTGACTGTTTGAGGTTGTGGACAGGTGTCTTTTATACTGATAACAAGTTCAAACAGGTGCCATTAATACAGGTAACGAGTGGAGGACAGAGGAGCCTCTTAAAGAAGAAGTTACAGGTCTGTGAGAGCCAGAAATCTTGCTTGTTTGTAGGTGACCAAATACTTATTTTCCACCATAATTTACAAATAAATTCATTAAAAATCCTACAATGTGATTTTCTGGATTTCTTTTTCTTGTTTTGTCTGTCATAGTTGAAGTGTACCTATGATGAAAATTACAGGCCTCTCTCATCTTTTTAAGTGGGAGAACTTGCACAATTGGTGGCTGACTAAATACTTTTTTTGCCCCACTGTAGGACTCGTTTTACTGTGGATATAGATACTTTTGTACCTGTTTCCTCCAGCATCTTCACAAGGTCCTTTGCTGTTGTTCTGGGATTGATTTGCACATTTCGCACCAAAGTACGTTCATCTCTAGGAGACAGAACGCGTCTCCTTCCTGAGCGGTATGACGGCTGCGTGGTCCCATGGTGTTTATACTTACGTACTATTGTTTGTACAGATGAACGTGGTACCTTCAGGCATTTGGAAATTGCTCCTATGGATGAACCAGACTTGGAGAGGTCTACAATTTTTATTCTGAGGTCTTGGCTGATTTCTTTTGATTTTCCCGTGATGTCAAGCAAAGAGGCACTGAGTTTGAAGGTAGGCCTTGAAATACATCCACAGGTACACCTCCAATTGACTCAAATGATGTCAATTAGCCTATCAGAAGCTTCGAAAGCCATGACGTCATCGTCTGGAACTTTTCAAGCTGTTTAAAGGCACAGTCAACTTAGTGTATGTAAACTTCTGACCCACAGGAATTGTGATACAGTGAATTATAAGTGAAATAATCGAAATAGTCTGTAAAAATTTGGGGGAAATTACTTGTGTCATGCACAAAGTAGATGTCTTAACCGACTTGCCAAAACTATATTTTGTTAACAATACATTTGTGGAGTGGTTGAAAAACTAGTTTTAATGACTCCAACCTAAGTGTATGGAGAAATTTGTTCATTTGAATTTCAAGGTCATTTTGCATGATAAATCTGGAACATGAATTGCATCATTCAATTCAGGAGTGTGTCCTGAAGCTGAAGGGTTTATTGATCCCCTCGCCACTCATGACGTCACCCTCTAAGTTTCGTCAGCAACACCTGACAACTGAGGGCCCTCCAAGCAAGTTAGTAGGGGCGAGGGGCTGGTTTGGGATTCACTGAATGATGTACAGCGGCTTCAAGATGCTGATCTAAAGTAAAAGTTTGAATACACTGTCCTAACCAAAAAGACAATCTTAAAATAGATTTTGCTGATTGATTTCTCTTAATTGCCTAAATGGAAGGCCTCCCCTCTTGAGGATGGTAGTGTCTGCTGGTTTTGGTCATCTCTCTTCATTGCTCAAGTAATGAATGTACTAAAACTCTCCAGATTCCATTTCCTTGAGTGCTGTTCATCGAAATATAAAGGGTAAAATCCAATCAATTATAAATAATCATCAGTACATGGCCCTGAGTTCACCCAACATGACACCACAATAGGCATCAAATTCTGAGAGATGACATGGACTCTTTTGGTACTTGGAGGTCTAAAAAAAGATATCTGGAGGAAAGGTTTACTACCCCAACAGTGGCAAGATGAAGTGCTGTGCAGGGACTCTGTACAACCTGCAGGTTCAAGAAAGGCTCTCAGAGGATGTAGGAGTGTCCTGATGGAGGCCGGCTCCACCCAGACCTGCTGCTCTGCCCCAGGGCTAGACCTGCTCTACCCTACCCAGCCAGGGTTCACCTGCTGTGGGCACCGCTACCCAACGCCTCTATGTGGTCTTGCTGCGCAGTGGTCCTGCACCCAAGGCCTGAACCACACACCACCGGCAAGAACATGATTCCAGGTCAGTGGGAACAGGATACAATCTCAGTTGGAATAGGATACAATCCGAACTTGATTCCCATTTTTCATCGATCCATGATTTATGTCACTGTTTGAGTTACATCTGTTAATCTAAACTAAGAGCATTGTATTTGGTACAAATCATTCCCTAAGTTCTAGACCTCAGCTGAATCTGGTAATGAATGGTGTGGCTGTTGAGCAAGTTGAGGAGAGTAAATTACTTGGTGTTACCTTAGATTGTAAATTGTCATGGTCAAAACATATAGGTTCAATGGTTGTAAAGATGGGGAGAGGTCTTTCGGTAAGGAAGAGATGCTCTGATTTTTTTACACCACTCCTGCAGGCTTTAGTTTTGTCTTATCATGATTTTTGTCCAGTCGTGTCGTCGAGTGCTGCAAGGAAAGACCTAGTTAAGCTGCAGCTGGCCCAGAACAGAGCAGCATGTTTTGCTCTTCATTGTAATCGGAGGGCTAATATAAAAACTATGCATGCCAGACTCTATTGGCTAAGAGTTGAGGAGAGACTGACTGCATCACTTCTCCTTTTTATAAGAAACATGAATGTGTTGAAAATTCCAAATTGTTTGCATAGTCAATTTACACACAGCTCTGACACACACACTTACCCCACCAGACAAGGCATCAAGGGTCTTTTCACAGTCCCCAAATCCAGAACAAATTCAAGAAAGCGTACAGTATTATATAGAGCCGTTAATGCATGAAACTCCCTTCCATCTCATATTGCTCAAATGAAGAGCAAACCTGGGTATATAAAACAAATAAAGCAACACCTCACGGCACAACGCCTCTCCCCTATTTGACCTAGATAGTTTGTGTGTATGTATTGATATGTAGGCTACGTGAGACTTTTTTTAAATTGATGTAGTTCTGTCCTTGAGTTGATCCTAATAAAATACCAAATACCAAATAAGACCAACTTACAGGCCAGACGAGTGATATGATGATTCTATATGTAGTTCATAAAAGATAAAGGGGGTGTGTTTTGATGGGTCCCTGTCCGGATTCTGTCTCTGTCTTAGCCCGTTTGATTAGACTGTTGTTTACTATCCTCAGGACCCAGGCTTCTACCACTGGGGGGCCTGAAGACAGAAGTCCTGTGTGACACTAGAGTTCAGGCCTCCAGTTTGAAGCACAGGATGAAAGGAAACATGACAATACAGTGGGAAGCACTTGAATCACTTTGGGAAGCACTTTGACTCATTGATGTACAGTGGCTTCACAACACTGATCTAAAGTGTGTGTGTGTCCAGTTCTGCTAGGGACAGTGGAGAGTGTGTCTGTGAAGATGAATGAGCGGTCCATCGTGATGGGGAACGTCATGTCCATGCAGGCCTCGTGTGGCCCTGTCAACGCCCTGCCTGCCCCTCACTACCTCACATTACCCGACCACTGCAGCTCTCCTGAACTGGTGCCGAGCAACAATTACATCTGGGTGAAAACAAGACATTTCTCTGACACCATAAACTTAATCTCTGATCTCTGCGACCATTCCTCCCCTCTCCATTCCATCCTCTCCAGGTGCTCAAAATTATACTTTTGACCATGTTTTGAGGCTATACATGTTTTGAGGCCATACAAACTATGGCTTAAAAAACAGCTTATATTTTGTGTTCTGATGGGGTAGGACAGTTTAACTAAGCTCATGAGGCATACGTTATATTCTTCAAGAGTCTATTTGTATATCATTAAATTAAAATTCCGAAAAATGTATGTAGCCATCACAGATTAATTTAAACTATCAGTATATCTTTAATACATTTTTATTTGCTTACAAAAAACGACCATATTTTATTATGTTTGTTTGGGTAGTGTTTTCTGTTATATTATAATAAAAGTTCCTTTGATGTTAATGCAATTTTATTGTCTTAATAATGACTATTCCATACTGGAGCTATTTCTTCACTGAAAGTTATCTCTTTGATCAATGTGACACTAACATCGTAGGCGTAAACCTGCATGTGAAGTGATTGCATCACGTTGTGAAACGGCAGGAAATAAAGCCAATTTTCTAAGCAAACATTGTATGTAGGTGTGTGACTTCATCATGCATCAATAAATGTGGCTTTGAGGGGGGTTCCCGTTATGCTATCCCGCATACATACCATTTTATGACACTTGAAATCAGAGGAGGCAGCTGGTAAATAATGTGTAGAAGATTTAAGAAGAACAAATTGGATAAGATGTTCGTTAAGTGCTCGCCCACTCCCACAAGATGCCTCTAGGACATGTTCCAGAAACGAAGAAATGCAATAACATCGCAGGGCGCTGGGCGTTTTGGCTAGGTGAAAAAAGTATTGTGAGCTTATTATGGAGTTGATAAACGTCACTTACTATGAATCTGAGGTAGTGTAACCTCATAGATAGAAGAGACATTGCCTGAACAAGCAAGTTTTGTATTCATGAGCCATACTTTTCCTCAAGGTACACCTTCACGCACAGAGGTCAAAAAGTTTTTTTTGCTTTTTATCTGAAATCGGTCTGATTGACAGAGAAGACAGAGGAGCTTCTGTCAACACCGCAACGGTCATAAAATATATATATAAAGTTTAATAAAAGCTATCCTAATAAATGCAACAGTTGGACAATGGATGAAGATACTCCAAAATTTGTTTTTAAATCTATCAGATATTGACTGAGATATAGCACATAAAACATTGTACTAGCACAAACAAATAATTAATGGAGTTCAGGCATTTTGGTGGGAATTATTTCATTTATTGTAACAGAACTACTGTATGAAAGAAAAATAAGATTTGGATCAGTTCAATTCTACATAAACAACCATCAATCAAAGCTGTCCAGTTCCATACATAGAGGTATGCAGTTACAGGGCAAACAACTGTATACACTAGGAACACATTATAATCTTATAATTATAGTCTTGCTGATATTAAGTGGAGGAACTGATGTGATGGTGTCACAAGAGGGTTTGGTCAAAAAAGCATACTTCCCTCCTCTCTTCCGAAAAGTAATCACTGATCTGTAAGGGATTGAAGAAACCACAATGAAATTATATCAAAATAATTGGTTGACACTGGTGCCCAGAAATTGCTTGAAACAGTCAGGAATTCTGAAGTGGTCCAGAATGGGAATGGAAACAACTTGTGGTACAAACTATTTAGGGGAGAACTTCGCAAAAAAAATTGAGGAAAGGGAGCCAGAAAATGCATCTTTCACATGTTTCCTTTGTCATGGAAATTCAGTACTGAGAGAGACTTGGTCATTACTTCTAACAATCATCTTTATTTAATATCGATTAATTATTGCAATAATGAGACTGTCAGCCCAACAGTCTTGTTCTGACTGTTAGGCTGAGAGCCTTAACATACATTGTACCGTTTTTATGTAGCTGATACCAAGATTGCTTAGTCAGTCATTTCTAACATTCCCATAAGCCACCTTGGTTATTTACATAGGATGGTGTTTCACTTAGTTCCCCAGATGCCAGGAAGAGGAGACACTGAGGCATTGTTCTTCTCCTCTCTATCCCAGTTATAATCACCCCACATCCTGTCCCTGGAATACCATCTGTAGGTTTTATCACCAGGTCAATCAATTGTCAGCTCCAGCTAACCAATGTCCACGACACCCAGACTACCTGCCCGGAAGCTAGAGTGGACACCATAAAACTCAACATTAGCAGGACAGAAATATCTTACTGTTTGTTAAGTAAATAATTGTTACATATCCAACAAATAAGGTGAATGCATGATCTTTCCCTCTCACCTTCAAGGGTCTTGTTGTGGGAGATGGTCCGACTCCTTGGAAACCTTCCCAGTTAATCACACCATTCTAAAGTGGATCACACAGCCTCTTCCTGTTTGATGTACGAAGCTCTGACTGAAAGTGTCTCAAAGAAAGCCCAACGTGACATTATTCTAAAACAGTTCTAACACAGCAGATCTATGCTCTCTATGACCTATGCAGAGAAAATAAAACGTTTTGAGCATCACATATTTTTGTTTAAAACAAATTGTTTAAAACAGATCATAGACAGGAATGCATAAGCCTACATGTCAAATGTAATTTCATGCTGTTTTAGAGACTTTGAATATACTGTATCCTATTTTCTAGATCCTCTACAAATAAGCGTCATTCATACCACTACTGTGTGTAGGGTAAAGCATAGCGCCAATATTCCCTGAGTAAACTCAGGGACAATAAACTAATTTGAGCTGGCGAAGGTTATAAACTGACAATAAAAGGTGATTATGGAGACAAAGATAAGCTGTGTTAATAAAGAAGTCAATTCACTGAAAGCAACTTGGAGAAAGTCAGAGAGTAGACATGTCTATTCATATACACTACCGTTCAAAAGTTTGCAGTCACTTAGAAATGTCCTTGTTTTTGAAAGAAAAGCAAATTTTTTGGTCCATTAAAATAACATAACATTGATCAGAAATACAGTGTAGACATTGTTAATGTTGTAAATGACTATTGTAGCCAGAAACTGACAATTTTTTTATGGTATATCTACCTATGTCAGGCGGTGGTTAACTGGTGCAGTGAATCAGGCGCAGGAGACCAGAAATTAGTGTAAAAGGTATTTCATTCCACGACAGCACCAGTATACAGACAATACTCAAAGTGCCGAGAAATACAGGTCACTCGAAATGAACGGGCGTATATACATAACCCGGCAAACATAACCAGCCGACAAGTACCGCCATGAACAATCAATAAACACGCTGTTACGCTCGTCAATGGAAGGATCGGACCAAGGTGCAGCGTAGTAGGCGTACATTTTAATTTATTAAATGAAACACAGAGAAAAAAAAATAAACTAAACGTAACGTCTAGTAGGGCTAAACAGCACAGTACCAAAACAAGATCCCACAAACTACAGGTGGAAAAAGCTGCCTAAGTATGATCCCCAATCAGAGACAACGATAGACAGCTGCCTCTGATTGGGAACCATACCCGGCCAACAAAGAAATAGAAAACATAGATTGCCCACCCTAGTCAAACCCTGACCTAACCAAATAGAGAATTAAAAGGATCTCTAAGGTCAGGGCGTGACATACACACTAACATGTGGGAAACAGAGGGTTAAATAATGAACATGTAATTAGGGAATAGAAACCAGGTGTGTAGAAAACAAAGACAAAACAAATGGAAAATGAAAAGTGGATTGGCGATGGCTAAAAGACCAGTGACGTCGACCGCCGAACGCCGCCTGAACAAGGAGAGGGACCGACTTCGGCGGAAGTCGTGACAACATAGGCGTACAGAGGCCCATTATCAGCAACCATCGATCCTGTGTTCCAATGTCATGTTGTGTTAGCTAATCCAAGTTGATCATTTTAAATAGCTAATTGTGTGCAAATAAATGAAAAGACTAAATACTACAGCAAATGTCTTATTTGATATTTCCTGCTCGTTTCCTCTCCATAACTGATCCAGGGTCTGTTATGTCGATGACTAAGATACAAATCAGGCGCGGAACTCACTGAGTCGACAAAATGTGTTTAAGAAATAAATTTAAAAAATCGGCAAGACAATTTTTTTTTTTACCTAAAACATTTTATAAAGACATTTATAGTACAATATTACAGGCAATGGGAATGTTGATCACAGATCAGAGCAGTGATTGACTGAGGGTATGATGCATGTGTAATGTGGTGCGTGCTGGTGGCAGGGAAGTCAGGCGCAGGAGAATGAACTTGGTAAAAACGGAGCTGTTAAATAAACATCAAAACCTCCGAAAACCAGAATATACAAAATAACAAATAGAGGGTGCAAAACCTGTCGCACACCAGAATAAACAATAAACACCTACATACAACAAACAATCTCCGACAAGGACATGAGGGGAAACAGCGGGTTAAATACACATGTAATTGATGGGATTGGAACCAGGTGTGTAGGAAGACAAGACAAAACCAATGGAAAATGAAAAATGGATCAGTGATGGCTAGGAGGTCGGTGACGTCGACTGCCGAACACCGCCCGAACAAGGAGAGGGACCGACTTCGGCGGAAGTCGTGACAGCATGAGTTGAGGTGTTAAGAGGCTTGACCAGTACAGTACAGGATTTGACTGGGAAGACAAAAAACAGCCACACAACACACTACACAGTCAGACAAAAGATCTAAGAATGAGTTAGTCTATGCAACAAGTAAAATCATTGTGTAATAATGTGTTTGTGTGTGTGATTGACTCTACATACAGTAATGAGAGAAAATTGATAGGGGTACTCAGTGCTTGGAGGAGAAACATTCAATGTGCCAGTGGATGAGCGGGCACATGAGACGTGGCTTCAGTTCATGTCAGGAGAGAGTTGACAATGGCAGTGGAGTGGAGTGGAGTCATCACCTCTTAATCAGGGAACAGGAAGGGACTTAGCTGGAAATACAAATAGCAGATACATTACATTACAGCTGCGCCGTCGTAAGTTTGGACAAAAGAGTTTCTCTATGAAGTGAAACTCCGACATCTCAAAATTCATAAAGTCAAACAGACTGCACATCTCGCCCACTTGACACATCAAAGTATCCCAAGAAACGTTCCTGACTAAAGCCCTGATCATCCACATACCTGACAACTGCAAACAGACTGGTTACATCATAGGTCCCAGAGCAGTGGGGCAATTTTTACACTCTGGGGCCTGGAGTTTTTCCTTATATGTTAATCTAACTAGGAAAACTCTGAACCTTGTAAAGTATGACAGTGATTAATCAGTTGTTAAAAGGTTTTATATGGGCTAGGATGAGACCAGTTTTTCCTAATCGGGTCATATGGTTTAAATAACTCCTGGGCTTGGGGGGATGAAAACCTGTCAAACTGCAGCTAGCTTAGATTTGTTCATATGAATTATATTTAGACTATGTAAGGAGGGGGACTACTTCTACCCAGACAACAGAACTCACAGGTCTGAGCTTGCTTTATGCATGTTTCCATGATGCAGGCCTATGCAACTATAGGCCTTACATAACATTTACTCACATCTGTCATCACTACTATGTTGACTGATTCATTCCAGTTAATAATTGTGGGTTAAAAACGTATAGGCAGCCTAACCAGCCCGATTTTGAATATAAACTACATTTGATCACATTCACATTTTCTCCTGACACACAAATGGACTATTAAATACATAACATTACCAATTAGTTTACCCTGACCAGATGGACAGGGCGTATAGACTGTATGCAGCTGCTCTTATTAGCAGACTACAGTTGATCAGACTGAAAAATAGTCTCGTTTTCCTCCCATACAGCAAGTTAGATCTCTAATGTTTCGGTGTAGCCTAGGCTGCTGCAACATTTACGTCATTTGTTTTTTCTTGTGTCTGTCTGGAGTGATTATGTGTTATCATCTTTGCTAAATAAATACTGGAGGAAAGTGGAAAGCCTACTTGAGCGCACGTGAAAGAATGCGCTGCATTAACCTCTAATATTTTAATGGGTTACAAGATAGATGCAACCTCAGAGATGACATACAATGGCGTACAATTCCAAACACCAAAAGGACATATTTCATTACTTAGTCTCCACCTTGCTAAAAAGGGAACCAAGGGAGAGGACAATCTCCTCCAAGGCCCAAAGAGGGAGTGACTGACGCACAGACAATGTGGAGAAAAGTGATTGGTTCCCCATTACTCACACCATCCCTTCACATGGTTCATATTAAATACACATTTCCTTTGCCCTATTCTCTTTCTGATATTCTGCATAGCAACAGGGACATGTGATCGACAAGCCTGACTCCTCCCATCTCTTGGCCCCAGGGTCCATATGGGGAAGGAAGTGCAGCTGCTAACACAAAGGGAGACATTCTAATAACAAGAGTTCAACAGTTAAATCATATAAGCATATTCTGCAGATAAGACATCTTAATTATCTATGTTACTTAGCTAATTCTGATTCTCCTACCACAGTACCCCAGAGAATGAAAGGGGTTCTTCAACAAAAAGTCCATGACATTTTCGGCAGCTTTGGCCATTCTACCATTCTGGCGGAGAAAACTGCACACTCTCGCTGGTAGCTAGCTAGCGACTGAAGTTAACAAGGCAAATGTAAAAAAAATTTGACACAAAAATAAAGTTATAAAATCAAGAAAACAATTTATAATATACCTCCGTCTCCTGTAATTTGAAAAAACTAATTTGAATTCAATAATATCCCAAAAATGCTCAACTAACACTTTTCACTCTTAATCTCTATCCAACAATGTCACCAAGCTTTTCATTACATAGAACCCCCATAATGCTCTGTAGCAATATCCCAATACAACTTACTAGATTAATTCTCTGATCGTAATTCTATGATTGCAATATGAACTGACATGTTGTCCATCCAAAAGCTTTGATTGGTTGGAGGATGTTCTCCAGAAGTGGTCATAATTACCATGCATGTCTATGGAAGGGGGTGAGGCCTATGAACCTCCTAGGATTTGTATTGAAGTCAATTGTTACGTACACCTCTTGGAGGAGGGAAGATGAATTTGTATTGGTCTGCCATTGTCACGTCTGCTCCCGCTCCCCCTCTCTGGTGCTTGAGGGCGCCAGGCTGCCCATCATTACGCACACCTGTCACCATCGTTATGTGCATCAGCGCTTCATTGGACTCACCTGGACTCTATTACCTTATTGATTGCCTCCCCTATATCTGTCACTTCCTCAGTTTCTTCCCTGTGTCTGCATTAATCTTGTTTTTGTTCCCCCTGCCCAGACACTGTCCTTGTTTTGGTTCATGTCCGTTATGTATTAAATATTTACTCCCTGTACTTGCTTCTCGTCTCCCAGCGTCTGTCCTCACAGAATGCAGATACCAATATTGGAAGCATCAGGGAGTTTTTTTGTTTTTTGATGGGGTTGGTTATGTCGTGCCGACGCAACCGGGGATGCCTCAGCTGGCTCGTCAGGCTTCCATGCCTTCGCTGGCTCGAGAGGTTTTCTTGCCTCGGGTGGCTCGGCAGCCTACCATCCCACATCATGCCTCAGCCGGCTTGTCGGGCTCCCACGCCTCAGCCGGCTCATCAGGCTCCTATCCCACATCATGCCTCAGCCAGCTTATCAGGCTCCTATCCCACATCATGCCTCAGCCAGCTCATCAGGCTCCTATCGCACATCATGCCTCAGCCTCCTCGACAGGCTTCCACGCCTCAGCCAGCTCATCAGGCTCCTATCCCACATCATGCCTCAGCCAGCTCATCAGGCTCCTATCGCACATCATGCCTCAGCCTCCTCGACAGGCTTCCACGCCTCAGCCGGCTCGTCGGGCATCCACGCCTCAGCTGGCCCGTCAGACTAGCCTCTCTAGCACTCAAGGGCGCCAGGCGGCCCATCATTATGCACACCTGTCACCATCGATATGTGCATAAGCACTTCATTGGACTCACCTGGACTCCATCATTTTATTGATTGCCTCTATATCTGTCTATTCCTCAGTTAGATCCCCGTGTCAGCATTAATGTCGTTATGTTTCCCCTGTCCAGACACTGTCCGTGTTTTGTTTCATTTCGGTTATTTATTAAATATTCACTCCCTGTACTTGCTTTTGTCTCCCAGTGTCTGTCCTCACAGCCATATAGCACTCTTCTGTCTATTTGAGCTGGTCAGTAGGTAATCCTGTCTAACATGGCATTTTTTTAATGAATCGATTATTAAACTTAACAAAAGACTTGACTATGCAAGTATCCATTTCAATAGAACTTCACTGCAACAACTGTTTCAGAGTACTTTCGTCTGAATGTGCCAGAGCACAGAATAACTGATATCCGAATGCTCAACATCGGTTGAATATGGCCGGTGTCAGTAAACATCACCAAAAAAGTGTACTTAAATTGTTGCCAGGAGCACAGTTACAGTCACCAATGCTCTGGATAACATGAAAACAGCCTAACCAGCTCTGCTAGGGTGAGTGAAACGGTCAGAGTTTGGGTGGGGGATGATTCTAGACCTTTTGTACAACGTAGCAACGGCCACTTCCACACAACTTCCTACCCCATACATAGCTTCTTGTCCCGATCGCCTCCTGTCAGCCTGATTGTAGCCATACTAGCCTTGAAGTCGCTCGTTTTATCATTACCTCAGTATATTAAAATATTTCTATAGCAATTCTTTATCATTCTTGATGAAAACTGTGTTGATCCATTCAGTTAGGAATTTTTGTAATTTGATTGTCTTCTGTGGGTTTTTTGTTACTTAGCTAGCTATTGATGCGCTAACTAGTAAGGTGGCTAGCAATTAGTCAAAGCCCCCCTTCCTTACCAACCATGACACTGTTTTATACAAGGTGCTTGCAAGAGCTGCCACAGATAACGTTGACGGATGTACATCGTCTGGCCAAGACAAGTAGCAAAGCACCGACCGCCAAGTTGGAAAAAGATTTCAAACTTTATGTCTCCAGTTACCTTTTCAACTATGAAGGTAAGTGTAGCCAAGTTGCCTATCAGAACAGACAAGGATGTTTACTCAAAGCTGTAACGTATTTTAAGACATGCATTTTACAGTAGCTAGCTAACATTATGATTGCTCATTCTTTTTATTCAAAACAGTTTCGAACAGGGACAAAGTGACAGGAGAGGTCAGCATAAGGGCTTGCAGCTACAGGTCCGTGAGGAAAAATGAGAAACCACACAGTTTGAGTGTAGGGTGAATAGTCAGCTGTTTGTGACACACTACATGCTTGTTACACAGTTAGAGACGAAGCCTAGTCTTAGACTAAGAAGTTCCTGTCAATTAAGATCTGCATTAACTTCTCTAGGGTAGGGGGCAGCATTTTCACATTTGGATGAAAAGCATACCCAAATTCAACTGCCAGCTACTCATTCCCAGAAGATAAGATATGCATATTGTTAGTAGATTTTGATAGAAAACACTCTGAAGTTTCTAAAACTGTTTGAATCATGTCTGTGAGTATAACAGAACTTATTTAGCAGGCGAAACCCCGAGGACAAACCATTCAGATTTCTTTTTTTTTGAGGTCACTCTCTTTTCAATGGATGTTCATTGGGAATACAGATTTCTAATTGACCTTCTTGCAGTTCCTACCGCTTCCACTGGATGTCAACAATCTTCAGAAATTAGTTGAGGGTTTTCCCTCTGTGTAATGAAGAAGTACGGCCATTTTGAATCAAAGTCACTTGAAGTGTCCTAGATAGAGACGCATGACTAGAAAGCATGCTACAGATTGTTTTAATCTTGTATTGAACACAGATCATCCCGTCTTCAATTTGATCGATTATTAACGTAAAAAAATACCTAAAGTTGTAATACAAAAGTAGTTTGAATTTTTTTGGCAAAGTTTACAGGTAACCTTTGAGATATTTTGTAGTCACGTTTGAGCAAGTTGGAAGCTGTGTTTTTCTGGATCAAACGCGCAAAATAAATGGACATTTTGGATATATATCGACGGAATTAATCGAACAAAAGGACCATATGTGATGAATATGGGACATATTGGAGTGCCAACAACAGAAGCTCGTCAAAGGTAAGGCATGAATTATATTTTTATTTCTGCGTTTTGTGTCGCGCCTGCAGGGTTGAAATATGCTTATCTCTCTTTGTTTACAATGGTGCTAACTCAGATAATAGCATCGTTTGCTTTCGCCGAAAAGCCTATTTGAATTCTGACATGTTGGCTGGACATGTTGGTGTCCAGCCAACATACAGATCCATAAATACAAGGCAATTGAATAGGCAATGCCTTTCACAGAGACCCATTTCAGAATTTTCACTTCCTGTTTGGAAGCCAAATGAGTTCTGTTTTACTCACAGATATAATTCAAACAGTTTTAGAAACTTCAGAGTGTTTTCTATCCAATAGTAATAATAATATGCATATCATATGATCTAGGACAGAGTACGAGGCCGTTTAATTTGAGCACCATTTTATCCAAAAGTGAATATGGCGCCCCCTATTTCCAAGATGTTTTAAGCAACATAAGCGGGCGCTTAGGACCCCAGGCCGCTAGCCCTCCCACACTCCATTGGTCTGAACTGATCGGAGACCTCTATGTTGATAAATGTGTTTGTTTTTCTTCATATGTTTTGTCATTTTGTATATTGTATGTGTTTGATTTATTTATGCAGGACTCATCTGTAAAAGAGACAATAGTCTCAGTATGACTTCCCTGTCAAAATAAAGGTTAATTTAAAAAAGTCACTGAGAGTTACTTCATTTGCCATGTCAGCAAAAACAAATTGATTGGTAAATTAGTCTACCCATCTATCTAAACTTGTAGCAATCATGGCTGAATACCGACCGTTCACGCATGGCACATGCTCAGGGGCCCTGACCTCCAGGGGTCTCCCATTGATTTTGTTAGTCACTCTCACTCAGATATCATGGTAAAATGTGTAGAATTGCAGGAAATAAGCTGTAAAACTGCAAACATTTTCTCTCAGCCCCAAGGCTAAATAAGTTGTTTTTCAGGAAATTAGCTTTAAAAAATGAAAATGTCTTTCCACCCCATGGTAAAATGTGTAGAATTGCAGGAAATTCACTTTAAAATGCAAATTTTTCTCTCCGCCATCAAGAAGGAGGGACACAAAATTGTATTTCCAGTCATACGCAAATCCATTTGAGTGATACACTAGCTTATCTGGCATTTTTCCTTTTGAGCTTATCTTATCTACACTGAAATAATATAATAATAGTCCTCTAATATGACAAAAAAAAAATATTGCATAGCTCATTACACCTACAGTCGGAAGTTTACATACACCTTAGCCAAATACATTTAAACTCAGTTTTTCACAATTCCTGACATTTAATCAGAGTAAAAATTCCCTTTCTTAGGTCAGTTAGGATCACCACTTTATTTTAAGAATGTGAAATGTCAGAATAATAGTAGAGAATGATTTATTTCAGCTTTTATTTATTTCATCACATTCCCAGTGGGTCAGATGTTTACATACACTCAATTAGTATTTGGTAGCATTGCCTTTAAATTGTTTAATTTGGGTCAAACATTCGGGTAGCCTTCCACAAGCTTCCCACAATAAGTTGGGTGAATTTTGGCCCATTCCTCCTGACAGAGCTGGTGTAAGTGAGTCAGGTTTGTAGGCCTCCTTGCTCACACACAGTTTTTCAGCTCTGCCCACAAATTTTCTATAGGATTGAGCTCAGGGCTTTGTGATGGACACTCCAATACCTTGACTTTGTTGTCCTTAAGCCATTTTGCCACAACTTTGGAAGTATGCTTGGGCTCATTATCCATTTGGAAGACCCATTTGCGACCAAGCTTTAACTTCCTGATATACTAATAATCTTAGTAAAAGTATTTATCTTCAACTCGCAATCTGTGGATTCTATTTTATTAGATAGATTGAAATTGTACGTTAAACATCACAGCATAGTTGAAAGATATGTGTTGCGTAGAAACCCAAAGTGGGTGGCCAGCAGAGATAGATGGGATGGGCTGAGGGAAGCTGAGGGTCGTTATGTGGAATTGGAGCCAAGTGGGAGTGGAGTTGTTGTGTGAGAGATAAAATGATGGTCAAAGAAAAAAGTTTTTATTTTATTTTAATTAAGTCAAAATAAAACATAATAAAAAAGTACATTTGAATGACACTAAGTGGCAGTGCTTTTACAACTAATGCCGGTTTGCCTGAGGCTGATGCCGTGCAGGTGTTTCTACACATGCATATACACACACTCTCATTCAAATAAACACATACAACACACACATACATGTAATAGTGCCAGACATGCATACAAACATGTACAGTTGGCATTGCTGTTATGATTTTAAGTTGTCCTTGATGTCCTATGTTTTAAATTAATATTTTTGCATTGTTGTTTGCTGTTTTCTTCTGTCTTTTCCTTTTTTCTCTTTAGTTCATTCTCTGGGCATTGACACGAGATGCTGCTGTGTGTCGCTCTGAATGGGAATCTGTTGGATGACTGGTATGATGTAGATATTGAGCAGCTTCACTGCAAGTGTATTGTATGTTTCGAAAATTCAATAAATAAAAAATATAAAGACATTTTTAAAACTTCCTGACTGCTGTCTTGACATTCAATAATTTTGCTTCCTCATGATGCCATATATTTTGTGAAGTCCACCAGTCCCTCCTGCAGCAAAGCTTCATGGTTGGGATGGTGTTCTTCGGCTCCCCCTTTTTCCTCCAAACATAACGATGGTCATTATGAACAAACAGTTCTATTTTTGTTTCATCAGACCAGAGGACATTTATCCAAAAAGTACGATCTTTGTCCCCATGTGCAGTTGCAAACCATAGTCTGGCTTTTTTATTGCGGTTTTGGAGCAGTGGCTTCTTCCTTGCTGAGCGGGCTTTGAGGTTATGTCAATATAGGACTCGTTTTACTGTGGATATAGATACTTTTGTACCTGTTTCCTCCAGCATCTTCACAAGGTCCTTTGCTGTTGTTCTGGGATTGATTTGCACATTTCGCACCAAAGTACGTTCATCTCTAGGAGACAGAACGCGTCTCCTTCCTGAGCGGTATGACGGCTGCGTGGTCCCATGGTGTTTATACTTGCGTACTATTGTTTGTACAGATGAACACGGTACCTTCAGGCGTTTGGAAATTGCTCCTATGGATGAACCAGACTTGGGGAGGTCTACAATTTTTATTCTGAGGTCTTTTGATTTTCCCATGATGTCAAGCAAAGAGGCACTGAGTTTGAAGGTAGGCCTTGAAATACATCCACAGGTACACCTCCAATTGACTCAAATGATGTCAATTAGCGTATCAGAAGCTTCTAAAGCCATGACATCATTTTCTGGAACTTTCCAAGCTGTTTAAAGGCACAGTCAACTTAGTGTATGTAAACTTCTGACCCACTGGAATTGTGATCCAGTGAATTACAAGTGAAATAATCTGTGAACAATTGTTGGAAAAATCATTTGTGTCATGCACAAAGTAGATGTCTTAATCGACTTGCCAAAACTCTATTTTGTTAACAAGAAATGTGTGGAGTGGTTGAAAAACTAGTTTTAATGACTCCAACCTAAGTGTATGTAAACTTCCGACTTCAACTGTATGTGTTTTAATATATGTACCAACTGTAGGTCCTAGAATACAACACTGAATAATGTTGCACTAAAATTCCATCAAGGGATGTGTTACAATTTACAACAATGAAACAGCTGTGAAAACCAACCTGGCAATATTCAAGATTTGTCCATTTATTTTCAAATATTTTTAGTACACTCACTTGGCAATCATAGACTGAAATACTGAATTCTGGTGTGTGGAATAGAGAGGAGGTGGTTGCTGTGTGGGTGGGAGGTTCTGCCTGTCTTGGAAGGGGGACTTGAAGAGGGAGACTGCGATGTCCAGGCACTGCAGCTCTTTGTTCAGAGTATTTGCACTGCTAGTCTTTTCAGTTCATCTGTGCATCTCACATACTGTATGTGCTCAGTATGATATGGCAAGCAAACCTTCTTAGCAGATTATGACAACAGTTGCTGTAGATGATGTAATGAAAAGTTGGGAGGGTGGTAACAGAGGACATTAGGTGGATCTACGTCTGGGTGTTAGTAAGGGTTTCTGCCTGTAGTTCCTGGAGAACAGGAGCAGAGTTAAAGGGAACAGGGGAGGAGACAGAGACGTAAACACACAGGTTACAGGTAGATCAGGTATGTAAAAATACAGTTATTGATTGATTTAATTGAAATAAATGTTTTAATTAGACATGCTATAATGTTAATGGCAGTAATAGAAAAGAAACAAAGGATACCTGTCTGTAACTTTTGACATCAGAGGGTTTGATGAGGGTGGCAAGGAATAGGAGGTCTCCTGGGATGGAGAAGGGAGGATGAGTGGGCAGATTGTTGGGCAGGAGGTCTCCTGGGATGGAGGATGTGAGTGGGCAGATTGTTGGGCAGGAGGTCTCCTGGAATGGAGAAGGGAGGATGTGAGTGGGCAGATTGTTGAGCAATCAGACGTCACTAGATGCAGAATTTCGTCTGGAGGGAGAGGAGAGAAAGAGACCGGAGGTGCTGCGGCTAGTTCTTGCTGTCATTTGTCCTTGACAGGCAGCCAGTCTTGGAAGAGGGGCTTAAATTTTACTCAAGCTGGTTATCGTCTTGTCGCCTCCGTTTTGGAACATGGCAGAATCCCTGGAGACCAAAAGCAGACTAAAGGGAAGAGGGGAGGAGGCAGGGTGAAAAATCAAAAACAAAGGTTACTTCATTTTCAATAACATGCACCTGGTTTAGTTAAAAAGCTCTCTCACCACATCAAGGTACAAGCCTCAAAGGTTAATTAAGCCCTTATTTGTTTAGTGTGTCTCCAACCTGCTGTGTAATGGGCTCCGGGACACTTCTGCCATATTACTTACACAAATCTAGAACCTCCAGATATGTAAACCCTAACTAGAAACCAATGTCCAATTCCAAACCAACACCGCCTAGTTTGATTTGGAATTGGACACAAAAGAGTAATGGCTAGGGAAAAGGGATAAGAACCAGTAAGGAAGTGGGCAACTGAACAGTTAATGTCAGTCAATTTAAAATTGTACTTGCAATAAATACATTTACTATGCAAATGTAAACATTCACATCCAATTCGAGCAAGTTTCAAATATTTACCAGAAAGCAAACTCATTCAACTCACAGACAATATACAAATGGAAAAATATAAAATACATGCTTATAAACGATACCTCCAATACAAGACAGTTACATGTGCTATATACTTACAAACCAACTTACTAACAACTAACAACAACTTACTTTCACACGGCCAATGTGTCAAGCCCTGGCCATAGAGAGGCTTTTATTCTCTATTTTGGTTAGGCCAGGGTGTGACTATGGTGGGCATTCTAGTTTCTTTATTTCTATGTTTTCTATTTCTTTGTGTTTGGCCGGGTGTGGTTCTCAATCAGAGGCAGCTGTCTATCGTTGTCTCTGATTGAGAACCATACTTAGGTAGCCCTTTTTTCCACCTGTCTTTGTGGGAAGTTGACTTTGTTTAGGGCACATAGCCTTTAGCTTCACGGTTTGTTTTTGTAGTGTTTGTTCTGTATTGTTTTGTTCGGCTTCATTTTTATTAAATAAAAGAAAATGTATGCTTACCACGCTGCACCTTGGTCCTCTTCTTTTCACGGCCGTGACACAATGTCTGCAAGAAAACACATTATACAAATGTAAAAACATTAGTACAACATTTAGGTTATTTACAATAACTTACAATTTACAACAAAAGGTATTGTAATAAAACACCTAAGATCTTGAGGAGTCCACCCCTAACATTTTTTATTTAATTTTTTATTTCACCTTTATTTAACCAGGTAGGCAAGTTGAGAACAAGTTCTCATATACAATTGCGACCTGGCCAAGATGAAGCAAAGCAGTTCGACACATACAACAACACAGAGTTACACATGGAGTAAAACAAACATACAGTCAATAATACAGTAGAAAAAAAAGTCTATATACAATGTGAGCAAGTGAGGTGAGATAAGGGAGGTGAAGGCAAAAAAAAAGGCCATGGTGGCGAAGTAAATACAATATAGCAAGTAAAACACTGGAATGGTAGCTTTGCAGTGGAAGAATGTGCAAAGTAGAGATAGAAATAATGGGGTACAAAGGAGCAAAATAAATAAATAAATAAATACAGAGGGAAAGAGGTAGTTGTTTGGGCTAAATTATAGATGGGCTATGTACAGGTGCAGTAATCTGTGAGCTGCTCTGACAGCTGGTGCTTAAAGCTAGTGAGGGAGATAAGTGTTTCCAGTTTCAGAGATTTTTGTAGTTCGTTCCAGTCATTGGCAGCAGAGAACTGGAAGGAGAGGCGGCCAAAGGAAGAATTGGTTTTGGGGGTGACCAGAGAGATATACCTGCTGGAGCGCGTGCTACAGGTGGGTGCTGCTATGGTCACCAGAGAGCTGAGATAAGGGGGGACTTTACCTAGCAGGGTCTTGTAGATGACCTGGAGCCAGTGGGTTTGGCGACAAGTATGAAGCGAGGGCCAGCCAACGAAAGCGTACAGGTCGCAGTGATGGGTAGTACATGGGGCTTTGGTGACAAAACGGATGGCACTATGATAGACTGCATCCAATTTATTGAGTAGGGTATTGGAGGCTATTTTGTAAATGACATCACCGAAGTTGAGGATTGGTAGGATGGTCAGTTTTACAAGGGTATGTTTGGCAGCATGAGTGAAGGATGCTTTGTTGCGGAATAGGAAGCCAATTCTAGATATAACTTTGGATTGGAGATGTTTGATGTGAGTCTGAACGGAGAGTTTACAGTCTAACCAGACACCTAGGTATTTGTAGTTGTCCACATATTCTAAGTCAGAGCCGTCCAGAGTAGTGATGTTGGACAGGCGGGCAGGTGCAGGCAGCGATCGGTTGAAGAGCATGCATTTAGTTTTACTTGTATTTAAGAGCAATTGGAGGCCGCGGAAGGAGAGTTGAATGGCATTGAAGCTCGCCTGGAGGGTTGTTAACACAGTCTCCAAAGAAGGGCCAGAAGTATACAGAATCGTGCCGTCTGCGTAGAGGTGGATCAGAGACTCACCAGCAGCAAGAACGACATCATTGATGTATACAGAGAAGAGAGTCGGTCCAAGAATTGAACCCTGTGGCACCCCCATAGAGACTGCCAGAGGCCCGGACAACAGACCCTCCGATTTGACACACTGAACTCTATCAGAGAAGTAGTTGGTGAACCAGGCAAGGCAACCATTTGAGAAACAAAGGCTGTCGAGTCTGCCGATGAGGATGTGGTGATTGACAGAGTCGAAAGCCTTGGCCAGGTCAATGAATACGGCTGCACAGTATTGTTTCTTATCGATGGCGGTTAAGATATCGTTTAGGACCTTGAGCGTGGCTGAGGTGCACCCATGACCAGCTCTGAAACCAGATTGCATAGCGGAGAAGGTATGGTGGGATTCGAAATGGTCGGTAATCTGTTTGTTGACTTGGCTTTCGAAGACCTTAGAAAGGCAGGGTAGGATAGATATAGGTCTGTAGGAGTTTGGGTCAAGAGTGTCCCCCCCCTTTGAAGAGGGGGATGACCGCAGCTGCTTTCCAATCTTTGGGAATCTCAGACGACACGAAAGAGAGGTTGAACAGGCTAGTAATAGGGGTGGAAACAATTTCAGCAGATAATTTTAGAAAGAAAGGGTCCAGATTATCTAGCCCGGCTGATTTGTAGGGGTCCAGATTTTGCAGCTCTTTCAGAACATCAGCTGACTGGATTTGGGAGAAGGAGAAATGGGGAAGGCTTGGGCGAGTAGCTGTGGGGGGTGCAGTGCTGTTGACCGGGGTAGGGGTAGCCAGGTGGAAAGCATGGCCAGCCATAGAAAAATGCTTATTGAAATTCTCAATTATAGTGGATTTATCGGTGGTGACAGTGTTTCCTATCTTCAGTGCAGTGGGCAGCTGGGAGGAGGTGTTCTTATTCTCCATGGACTTTACAGTGTCCCAGAACTTTTTTGAGTTTGTGTTGCAGGAAGCAAATTTCTGCTTGAAAAAGCTAGCCTTGGCTTTTCTAACTGCCTGTGTATATTGGTTTCTAGCTTCCCTGAAAAGTTACATATCACGGGGGCTGTTCGATGCTAATGCGGAACACCATAGGATGTTTTTGTGTTGGTTAAGGGCAGTCAGGTCTGGAGAGAACCAAGGGCTATATCTGTTCCTGGTTCTAAATTTCTTGAATGGGGCATGCTTATTTAAGATGGTGAGGAAGGCATTCTTAAAAAAATAACCAGGCATCCTCTACTGACGGGATGAGATCAATATCCTTCCAGGGTACCCCGGCCAGGTCGATTAGAAAGGCCTACTCGCTGAAGTGTTTCAGGGAGCGTTTGACAGTGATGAGTGGAGGTCGTTTGACCGCTGACCCATTACGGATGCAGGCAATGAGGCAGTGATCGCTGAGATCATGGTTGAAAATAGCAGAGGTGTATTTAGAGGGCAAGTTGGTTAGGATGATATCTTCTTATGGCTGAAGGGGCAGTATTGAGTAGCTTGGATGAAAGGTGCACAGAGGTGCCCATATTAAACGGCCTGCTCCTCAGTCCCAGTTGCTAATATATGCATATTATTATTCATATTGGATAAACACTCTGAAGTTTCTAAAACTGTTTGAATTATGTCTGTGAGTATAACAGAACTCACATGGCAGGCAAAAACCTGAGAAGTTCCACTTCCTGTTTGTATTTTTTCTGGGGGTGCCAGATTTTCAACCAAGGTCCCATTGAAATCACAGTGAGATATTGATGAGTTTTCACTTCCTACGGCTTCCACTAGATGTCAACAGTCAATAGAACTTTGTCTGATGACTCTAATGTGAAGGGGGGCCGAAGGAGACAGGAATTAGTGACCACTGCCACGAGGTGATCACGCATTGAAGAGGCGCGTTCACGTGAGAGGGAGCTGCGAAGAAAGGTGTAAATATATATATATATACGGGACACGATAAGACGAGGACAAAAAGACGTCTGACTGCTATGCCATCTTGGACGAACTTCAAAGTGTTAAAGAGAAGATTACTTTATTCTTCAAAGTATCTATGTAATACAGTATGCAGATTTTCATATTTGTAAGAATACTGACAAACACAGTCTGTAGTATTGAGCTCTGCTGTGCAAAAAAAATACAAATCAACCATTACAAAACAACTTATCAATGTAAAATTTGAATTGTGACACTTACCGATCATGTGCCATGGTGAAACAACTTTGATGGGCTTCAACTCCGGCCCCACGAGCTTCAACCTCATTGTGTAAAGGTGTACCCTGAGGAAAAGCATGGCTCGAGGCGACCCAACTTCCTTTTTCAGGCAACGTCTCTTCTGTCTGAGGTCACCTCAGATTCAGTCAGTTGTGATGAACCAGCCGGTTATTAACTACATAATAAGCATTCCGTCTCATTTCTACATAGAGTTTCACAATACTTTATTCATTAACATACTCTGCTCATTGGCACAGTGCCCTGGGATGTTATTGCATTGGTGTAACGAGCCTCAGAGGCAACTTGTAGGAGTGGGCGAGCATGTAACGACCTGCTGCTCCCACCCACCACCACCACAAATCCCTTCACAGGTTTACTCCTACGATGTTAGTGTCACGTAGAACAAGTTAACTTTCAATTAAGAAATAGCTTCAGTATGGAATTGAAGGAGGGAATCGAAGACAATACAATTGCATTAACATTAAAGGAACTTTTGTCATAACAGAAAACACCACCCAGACAAACATCCTAAAATATGGCTTATCCTGAGATATGACTCCTGAGAGACCATAAACGGTGGTCGATTTTTGTAAGCAAATAAAAATAACTTAAACATCTGATAGCTTAAAGGGGAAATCTGTGATTATTATAGGTACACTTCAACCGTGAGAGACGGAATCTAAAACAAAATTCCAGAAAATCACATTGTATGATTTTTAAGTAATTAATTAGCATTTTATTGCATGACATAAGTATTTGATACATCAGAAAAGCAGAACTTAATATTTGGTACAGAAACCTTTGTTTGCAATTACAGAGATCATACGTTCCCTGTAGTTCTTGACCAGGTTTGCACACACTGCAGCAGGGATTTTGGCCCACTCCTCCATACAGACCTTCTCCAGATCCTTCAGGTTTCGAGGCTGTCGCTGGGCAATACGGACTTTCAGCTCCCTCCAAAGATTTTCTATTGGGTTCAGGTCTGGAGACTGGCTAGGCCACTCCAGGACCTTGAGATTCTTCTTACGGAGCCACTCCTTAGTTGTCCTGGCTCTGTGTTTCGGGTCGTTGTCATGCTGGAAGACCCAGCCACGACCCATCTTCAATGCTCTTACTGAGGGAAGGAGGTTGTTGGCCAAGATCTCACGATACATGGCCCCATCCATCCTCCCCTCAATACGGTGCAGTCGTTCTGTCCCCTTTGCAGAAAAGCATCCCCAAATAATGATATTTCCACCTCCATGCTTCACGGTTGGGATGGTGTTCTTGGGGTTGTACTCATCCTTCTTCTTCCTCCAAACACGGCGAGTGGAGTTTAGACCAAAAAGCTCTATTTTTGTCTTATCAGACCACATGACCTTCTCCCCTTCCTCCTCTGCATCATCCAGATGGTCATTGGCAAACTTCAGACGGGCCTGGACATGCGCTGGCTTGATCAGGGGGACCTTGCGTGCGCTGCAGGATTTTAATCCATGACGGCGTAGTGTGTTACTAATGGTTTTCTTTGAGACTGTGGTCCCAGCTCTCTTCAGGTCATTGACCAGGTCCTGCCATGTAGTTCTGGGATGATCCCTCACCTTCCTCATGATCATTGATGCCCCACGAGGTGAGATCTTGCATGGAGCCCCAGACTGAGGGTGATTGCCCGTCATCCTGAACTTCTTCCATTTTCTAATAATTGCGCCAACAGTTGTTGCCTTCTCACCAAGCTGCTTGCCTATTGTCCTGTAGCCCATCCCAGCCTTGTGCAGGTCTACAATTTTATCCCTGATGTCCTTACACAGCTCTCTGGTCTTGGCCATTGTGGAGAGGTTGGAGTCTGTTTGATTGAGTGTGTGGACAGGTGTCTTTTATACAGGTAACGAGTTCAAACAGATGCAGTTAATACAGGTAATGAGTGGAGAACAGGAGGGCTTCTTAAAGAAAAACTAACAGGTCTGTGAGAGCTGGAATTCTTACTGGTTGGTAGGTAATCAAATACTTATGTCATGCAATAAAATGCAAATTAATTACTTAAAAATCATACAATGTCATTTTCTGGATTTTTGTTTTAGATTCCGTCTCTCACAGTTGAAGTGTACCTATGATAAAAAACATGATTGACACTCTTATGTAGGTGCCATAACCAGCCATAAAATAACTACCGTAGTAGGTTTTGTGAGTTTTTACGCTCTTATGTAGGTGTCATAACCAGCTATAAAATAACTCAATATATGTCACAAATTTAAATATATGTCATGACAGTGTTATGACCATATCATAAACGTTATGACAGGTTGTCAGCTGTTATGACATATTATGAAATGGTTATGACTGTGTCACTGGGTGTCAAGTGAAATGTTACTGTTTTTTTTTGCCATTATTTATAAACAAACACTGTATACCCTCAACATGGTTAAATGTATCATTTTGAGCACCTTAAGAGGATGGAATGGAGAGGGGAGGAATGGTCGCTGAGATCAGCGATTATGTTTATGGTGTCTGAGAAATGTCTTGTTTTCGCCCAGAGGTAAGTGTTGCCCGGCACCAGTTCAGGAGAGCTGCAGTGGTCGGGTAATGTGAGGTAGTGAGGGGAAGGCAGAGCGTTGACATGGCCACGCCGGGCCTGCATGGACATGACGTTCACCATCACGATGAACCGCTTGTTCATCTTCACAGACACACTCTCCACTGTCCCTAGCAGAACTGGACACACACACACACAATTTAGATCAGTGTTGTGCTTCCCTTAAAAGTAGATTCAATTGCTTCCTAAAGGTTCTTGCTAAAGGCCGAAGTATTGAGTCATGTTTCCTTTCATCTTGTGCTTCAAACTGGAGGCCTTACCTTTGTTGTCACACAACGTTTTCGTCTTCAGGTCCCCCAGTGGTAGAATCCTAAGTCCTGAGGATAATGAACAAGAGTCTAATCAAACGGGCTAAGACAGAGACAGAATCCAGGCAGGGACCTATCAAAACACACCCCCTTCATCATTTATGAACTACATATAGAATCATCATATCACCCATCTGGGCTGTGGGTTGATCTTTCGTATTGCCTTTCAGAGATAAACAGACGCAACTCAAACTGTGACATAAATCATAGATCGATGAAAAATGTGAGTCAGGTTTGGAGTGTATCCTGTTCCCACTGACCTGGAATCATGTTCATGCTGGTGGTGTTTCGTTCAGTCCTTGGGTGCAGGACCCCCGCACAGCAAGACCACAGGGAGGAGTTGGGGTAGCGGTGCCCACAGCAGGTGAACCCTAGCTGGGTAGGGTAGAGCAGGTCTAGTCCTGGGGCAGAGCAGCAGGTCTGGGTGGAGACGGCCTCCATCAGGACATTCCCACAGCACTGGGCCTCCTCTGAGAGCCCGTCCTGAACCTGCAGGTTGTACAGAGTCTCTGCACAGCACTTCATCTGGCCACTGCTGGGGTCGTAGGCCTTCCCTCCACAGCAGGACATGTTCCCCAACCTGCGGTGTCTGTGCAGAGAAAGATATTTAACCTCCCAATACCAAAAGAGCCCATATCTCTCAGATTTTGGTGCCTATTGTGCTGTCATGTTGGGTGAACTCAGAGCCATGTGTAATGATGATTATTTATAATTGATTGGATTTTACCCATTCTATTTCAATGAATAGCAAGGAAATGGAATGTGGAGAGTTCTAGCTATAAGAATTATGATTTTTATCCCATTGATTACTTGAATCAACAGATTGAACAATGAAGAGAGATGACCAATGGGGTGCATTCATGGATGCCATGGGAAGCCAGCCTTCCACAAACAAATGTACCAAGAAAAAAAGAATAAAACATAAAATAAATGTATCTCTCATGTCTGTGTTTTCTTCTTTTTCCTTCAATTCACAAGAGGATGAATATACAGTGCCTTGCAAAGTATTCTTCTCCCTTGACTTTTTCCTATTTTGTTGCTTTAGAACCTGTAATTTAAATCGATTTTTATTTTGTATTTCAAGTAATGAACAAACAAAGTAGTTCAAATTGGTGAAGTGAAATGAAAAAAAATAACATGTTCAAAAAAAGTATACAAAATAAAAAACGGAAAATGGGTGCGTGCATATGTATTCACTCCCTTGCTATGAAGCCTTTTAAATAAGATCTGGTGCAACCAATTACCTTCAGAAGTCACATCATTTGTTAACTTCTACTTGGTACTCATCCCGGATCCGGGAGCACCCTCATCAGTAAAAAAGCTGACTAGCATAGCCTAGCATAGCGCCACAAGTAAATACTAGCATCTAAATATCATGAAATCACAAGTCCAAGACACCAGATGAAAGATACACATCTTGTGAATCCAGCCATCATTTCCGATTTTTAAAATGTTTTACAGGGAAAACACAATATGTATTTCTATTAGCTAACCACGATAGCAAAAGACCCAACTTTTTTTTTCACCATTTTTTTACTGCATAGGTAGCTATCACAAATTCGACCAGATAAAGATATAAATAGTCACTAACCAAGAAACAACTTCATCAGATGACAGTCTTATAACAGATTTATTGTATAGCATATGTTTTGTTAGAAAAATGTGCATATTTCAGGTATAAATCATAGTTTTACATTGCAGCCTATTTGAAATCAGACACTTTGGTGGGATTAACAACAAGATTACCTTTAAAATGGTATAAGATACATGTATGTTTGAGGAATTTTAATTATGAGATTTCTGTTGTTTGAATTTGGCGCCCTGCACTGTCACTGGCTGTTGTCATATCATTGAAGGAATGATGGATGGTGCTAAATACAGGGAAATTCTTGAGGTTAACCTGTTTCAGTCTTCCAGAGATTTAAATCTGGGATGGAGGTTCACCTTCCAGCAGGACAATAACCCTAAGCATACTGCTAAAGCAACCCTCAAGTGGTTTAATGGGAAACATTTAAATGTCTTGGAGTAGCCTAGTCAAAGCCCAGACCCGAATCCAATTGAGAATCTGTGGTATGACTTAAAGATTGCTGTACACCAGCGAAACCCATCCAACTTCAAGGAGCTGGAGCAGTTTTGCCTTGAAGAATGGGCAAAAATCCCAGTGGCTAGATGTCCCAAGCTTATAAAGACATACCCCAAGAGACTTGCAGCTGTAATTGCTGCAAAAGGTGGCTCTACATAGTATTGACTTTGGGAGGGGTGGTGAATAGTTATGCATGCTCAAGTTTTTTGGTCTTGATTCTTGTTTGTTTCACAATAAAAAATATGTTGCATCTTCAAAGTTGTAGGCATGTTGTGTAAATCAAATGATACAAAATACATTTTAATTCCAGGTTGTAAGGTAACAAAATAGGAAAAATGCCAAGGGGGTGAATACTTTCGCAAGCCACTGTATCTCACCAGAGAAACAGTGTCAAGGGAAGCCAGTTTGGATTTAGTAATATAACTTTTTTTACTTTCCATCTGGACTAAGTGCCTGCGCCTCATGAATTTGGATTTGTGAACTAAACGCGTGAACAAAAAGGAGGTATTTGGACATAAATTATGGACTTTATCGAACAAAACAAACATTTATTGTGGAACTGAGATTCCTGGGAGTGCATTCTGATGAAGATCATCAAAGGTAAGTGAATATTTATAATGCTATTTCTGACTTCTGTTGACTCCACAACATGGCGGGTATCTGTATGGCTTGTTTTGGTGCCTGAGCGCTGTACTCAGATTATTGCATGGTGTGCTTTTTCTGTAAAGCTTTTTTGAAATCTGACACAGCGGTTGCATTAAGGAGAAGTTTATCTATAATTCCATGCATAACATTTGTATCTTTTATCAATGTTTATTATGAGTATTTCTGTAATTTGAGGTGGCTCTCTGCAAAATCACCGGATGTTTTGGAAGCAAAACATTACTGAACATAACGTGCCAATGTAAACTGAGATTTTTGGATATAAATAAGAACTTTATCGAACAAAACATACATGTATTGTGTAACATGAAGTCCTATGAGTGTCATCTGATGAAGATCATCAAAGGTTAGTGATTAATTTTCTCTCTATTTCTGCTTTTTGTGACTCCTCTCTTTGGCTGGAAAAATGGCTGTGTTTTTCTGTGACTAGGTGCTGACCTAACATAAATCGCATGGTATGCTTTCGTTGTAAAGCCTTTTTGAAATCGGACACTGTGGTGGGATTAACAACAAGATTGTCTTTAAAATGGTGTATAATACTTGTATGTTTGAGGAATTGTAATTATGAGATTTCTGTTGTTTGAATTTGGCGCCCTGCACTTTCACTGGCTGTTGTCATATCGATCCCGTTAACAGGATTTCAGCCGTAAGAAGTTTTAAATGTCAGGAATTGTGAAAACTGAGTTCAAATGGATTTGGCTAAGGTGTATGTAAACTTCCGACTTCAACTGTAAGTTCAATATGTAACTAGATGTAAAAAGGCAAATGTTAACTTGCGAGCAAGCATTTTAGCCAGGTGGACTAGGAAAACAAAAAATAAAAGTGTGTACTCTATGACAGACCATGAAAGAGAGGAAGATGGCAATGGTGTTTCTCTAAGTATGGTGAGTCAACATATTTTTTCTACTCGCACAAACTTATGCACGCAAACACACAAATCAGAAACATGGACAGCCACATCATATTTAGCTTATGATGATTGGGAGAAAAAAAAATTGGGGCATCTTTTACTTGTCACTGCATTAGACTAAGCATAGGTGATTTGATGATATTGAAATGGTGCTGGAATAGTGGAGGCAGCTCCTGTTTTCTTTGCGAATTGCGGTAACTCTCCGTGGTTCTAAATCAATAGCTGTTTAGTAGTCCGAAAATGTCAGAAGCATTAACTTGCTTGAACATGTAATATGCTTTGTGGACTTCACTGGACAGAGGTTGCATCATGGTCACAAGGCAGATGAACTAACAGGTTAGAGAGCAAACAACGCAATTATCAAAACACATAGGTTGTAATATGGCAATTTTTTCTGGCTCGGTTTCCCCAGTGATTTTACCCACGCACCACCACTGGAGATGCCCAAAACCAGCAGACTCTGCAATCCTCAAGAGGGGAGTCCATCCATTTAGCTAATCAATTAAATTATCTATTTTTTTGGATCCTCTTTTTTGGTTAGGGCAGTGTATTCAAACTTTTACTTTAGATCAGCGTCTTGAAGCCGTTGTACATCATTCAGTGAATCCCAAACCAGCCCCACACCCCTACCAGCTTGGAGGGCTATTTATTGTCAGGTGTCGCTGACGAAACTCAGAGGGTGACGTCAAGAGGATCAATGAACCCATCAGCTTCAGGACACACTCATTACTTTAATGATGCAATTCATGTTTCACATTTAAATAAAATGAGCATGATATTTAAATGAACAAATTACCTCATCGTTTTACAATATACACTGCTCAAAAAAATAAAGGGAACACTTAAACAACACAATGTAACTCCAAGTCAATCACACTTCTGTGAAATCAAACTGTCCACTTAGGAAGCAACACTGATTGACAATAAATTTCACATGCTGTTGTGCAAATGGAATAGACAAAAGGTGGAAATTATAGGCAATTAGCAAGACACCCCCAAAAAAGGAGTGATTCTGCAGGTGGTGACCACAGACAACTTCTCAGTTCCTATGCTTCCTGGCTGATGTTTTGGTCACTTTTGAATGCTGGCGGTGCTCTCACTCTAGTGGTAGCATGAGACGGAGTCTACAAACCACACAAGTGGCTCAGGTAGTGCAGTTCATCCAGGATGGCACATCAATGCGAGCTGTGGCAAAAAGGTTTGCTGTGTCTGTCAGCGTAGTGTCCAGAGCATGGAGGCGCTACCAGGAGACAGGCCAGTACATCAGGAGACGTGGAGGAGGCCGTAGGAGGGCAACAACCCAGCAGCAGGACCGCTACCTCCGCCTTTGTGCCAGGAGGTGCACTGCCAGAGCCCTGAAAAATGACCTCCAGCAGGCCACAAATGTGCATGTGTCTGCTCAAACGGTCAGAAACAGACTCCATGAGGGTGGTATGAGGGCCCGACGTCCACAGGTGGGGGTTGTGCTTACAGCCCAGCACCGTGCAGGACGTCTGGCATTTGCCAGAGAACACCAAGATTGGCAAATTCGCCACTGGCGCCCTGTGCTCTTCACAGATGAAAGCAGGTTCACACTGAGCACATGAGCACATGTGACAGACGTGACAGAGTCTGGAGACGCCGTGGAGAACGTTCTGCTGCCTGCAACATCCTCCAGCATGACCAGTTTGGTGGTGGGTCAGTCATGTTGTGGGGTGGCATTTCTTTGTGGGGCCGCACAGCCCTCCATGTGCTCGCCAGAGGTAGCCTGACTGCCATTAGGTACCGAGATGAGATCCTCAGACCCCTTGTGAGACCATATGCTGACACATGCACATTTGTGGCCTGCTGGAGGTCATTTTGCAGGGCTCTGGCAGTGCACCTCCTTGCACAAAGGCGGAGGTAGCGGTCCTGCTGCTGGGTTGTTGCCCTCCTACGGCCTCCTCCACGTCTCCTGATGTACTGGCCTGTCTCCTGGTAGCGCCTCCATGCTCTGGACACTACGCTGACAGACACAGCAAACCTTTTTGCCACAGCTCGCATTGATGTGCCATCCTGGATGAACTGCACTACCTGAGCCACTTGTGTGGGTTGTAGACTCCGTCTCATGCTACCACTGGAGTGAGAGCACCGCCAGCATTCAAAAGTGACCAAAACATCAGCCAGGAAGCATAGGAACTGAGAAGTGGTCTGTGGTCACCACCTGCAGAATCACTCCTTTTTTGGGGGTGTCTTGCTAATTGCCTATAATTTCCACCTTTTGTCTATTCCATTTGCACAACAGCATGTGAAATTTATTGTCAATCAGTGTTGCTTCCTAAGTGGACAGTTTGATTTCATAGAAGTGTGATTGACTTGGAGTTACATTGTGTTGTTTAAGTGTTCCCTTTATTTTTTTGAGCAGTGTATATACCGAAGTAACAATTAAACTTTTTTAAACTTTTTGTTATTTTTTTTATGTTTCATACCTTGAAATCAGAGACAAACAAAATACACATGGCTCATAATTAGAAACGCCTTTTCCTTCTGCTGCATGAAACTGAGCAAACTCAGTGCATGTTGGGATACCACCTGACTCAGGAGCCGGCAGCCTTGCTGGGTGTTCGAATTGGCCCCTACACCCTCGATAATGTTCACTCCCTCAGCTTTGAGACACTTCGAGGAGGTGCGTGTTAACGTGCAAATGGAGGGGTGAAGGGAAGGGAGTGATTTGGGATTCACAAAAGTAGATTCAAATGCGTCACTCACAACTGATGTAATAGTTAGCCCTTAGGCACTCTGAACTGGGCTTGCAGAAAGTGATAACCCCACCCACGTCTTTGGGATAAACTGCCTGGCTAGGTTCAACTACCTACAGTTTCACCCTACAGAGCAACTCACTTGTGTCCGTTGCAGCAGATTTCATCCTGAGGGTTGTATGTCTGTTCTCCACAGCAGTGTTTGCCTGGATCATCAAGATGAACGCGTGACTCACACACCATTTCACAGGATGGCAGATACAAGTGGCCACCTGGGGAGCACTGGTGCCCAGCCTCCACCCCACGGTGCAACGTCTGGTTACAGCACAGCACCCCTCGGTCCACTACACCATATGGAGTTGTACCACAGCACTGGGAGAGACGCACACACACCAGTCAGCAGGGTATCAACACACACAAAACATGAATAATAGACACAAATACAGACATTAATACAGACAATTTCATGCAAACACACCATAGCATGTACATTCCCTAAATTCACACACAATCATAAAATAGTCCTTGTTACTGGCAAATCATGGGGCAGATTTTCTCCCTGATAGACTTTTAGATCAAACAGCACTCTAGGACATTGGCTTGGAGTATAAGACACCCACTACCAACTGGGGCCCTGTCTAAACATTCTGAGCGAACTGAAATGGGTCTGTGGACAACATATAGTTTCAGCCTTGTCTTATAATGCCGCTTTTAGTTATTTTGACCATTTAAAAAATACACAGATACATCCCTGTAGTGTACAGCATTGTCTTCATGCCTTGACCAACAGCAACTCAACAGACAGATGGATGATTTAGCTGTTTAACTTCAATTTGACTGAGATGAGGAGAACTCATTTTAATGTAGCGGAGGACGTTCAATGAACTAGGCTTTAGCTGTAGGCCTAAGCTCTGTGGGTTAATGGACTCACCAGGTTTTTTCCGGGCACCCTATTGGACAGCTGCCCGGCGCAGCAGATTTTGATGTCTGGATTGTAAACCTGAGAGCCACAGCCTGCACCATTGTAGACATCTGGTTAGAGAGATGGGAAGGAGGAAGGACAGAGATGGTGATGGAGGTGATGATTAGATCAAGAATTGTAAGCCATCTTTCTAACCTGTCATCATATACTGTACATACGGTAAAATCAACATCCTTACAATACAGTGTGATGACTGCTGAACAAAACTGGTCATCTGTTAGAAAATAGACTCCTCTTTCACCTACATACTGTATTTGGTGCATTATGGACCTATATATAAATACATATATATATATATAAATTCATATAAATACATAGACACATATATTATTGAAGTCTCAGTGAATGCATTTCCAATTTCTCCATTGCGTGTGCTTCTCTGTCTTATATGTTTATAAAGAATAAAGACCATACAAAGATTTTTTTTAAACAGTCAAATAAAGTGGGAAAAAACTCCTCTCCTCGTTATCTGCGGTAGGTTCAGTGTTTCCCCAGATTCCAGCTCGAGGATACCATCAGTAAATAAGCGGCCAGGGAGACGTGCTCTGGGACCCAGCCAAAAATGACCTGCCCCCCAAACACACACACACACACACACGCGCGTGCACACAAACACACTAGTAGGACACTTTATGGTGTCTGTAGTACCTGTGGTGTGGCTGCGTTTTCCCGCAGAGATCAGGTGGTGGGAGTGAGGCTGCCCCTGGCGAGATGTAGGGTTCACACAGCAACCCTCTGGCCTCTCCCCTGGCATACTGGAGGAATGTGGGGAAACAGACACACACAATTAGATGCAATACAAACACATGCACATAAAGACACACGTAAACAGACCATAAACATACCAGTGTATATGTATACAAATACACACAGGCGAGCATAGTTAACTATTTGTTTAAACATCATCCATCGTCATGTTTCTAATTATTCCACCACTCCTTGAAATCTATTAAAGAACATTCAGAAAAGCTGACCTGTAGTGTGTGTTTTTGTGTGTGTTTTAAAATGGATGCCAACCCCACTGTGGCATTGAGCCATTAGACATCAAATATATTATTTTTAAAACCTGACTGTTAATTATATGGTTCAAGTCCAAAGGCAACCTTACCAGTTTGGAGAACTCGCATCAATTCCCCTGTACTGAAAAAAAAGAGAGAATAAAATACACACAAAGATGACAAACTATCATAATGTGAAGTTTCATTACAGCCATACAAAACTAGCAGGTTGGCTTTTTACTAACATTAGAACTTGATGATGCACAGCAGCTTGCATTGAGAGGCTTTGGGGATAGTGGTTCAGAGCAGCAGCAGTGGCTTCGCTGGTCAAACTGGTGGTCTCCACAGCATCGGTGGTGGCTGGACATTTTAGTCAGGACCTTCCTTCCTTCGCCAACTTTTCCACAGCAAAGCTGGTGGTCTTCATCGTAAAGGTCTGTGGGACAGGTAATAACAATTGATCAGATGTACTGTTTAAAGCACAGAAGTGCTTTCAGGTGCTCAAGTGTTACAAGCTTGACATTGTGAAGGGGAGGGAGTGAACATAGAAGCCGTGAAGTGCAGGTGGGAAAGGATGTTGTCACAGGGAGTCAGCATGAGAGAATTGGGAAACATCTCCCAAACAGCTTTCGAAGTAGACAAACCTCTACAGGACAGTTTGAGAGCCAAGTCTAAAATAAACACTACAACACCACATCTGTTTATGCCTTTGTGAAGAATAAAACAAACACAAATACATCATCAATGATGATGACAGAAAAGATGTCAATAAACCGGACCTCACTGACCTTTTCCACAACACTTGGCATGAGGTTGGGTCCTGGTTAGGATCCGTGAGTCACAACACAGTTGGTTGAGTGGGTCGTAGGCCCTCAACCCACAGCAATCTGACACCAGCTGGCTCACATTCAGAGTTAACTGACCTGCAACGGTTGAATCACAGATAAACACCCAAACAGCATATCAATTCAAAAGGTGCTGAAAAAATTATGATTTCAACCCAGTTACCAGGTTTGAGTGAATAGGTACAACAGGAAGCCTGGGTGAGGCCGAAGGCCCTTTTTCCACAGCAGGACAGCCCCGCCCCTTTATGCCGTACTCCTTCACAGCAGGTGTAATCTAGACCGCTATAATTAACCCCGTCGCAGACGTGCTCTCTGGGAGACCTGAAAGGCAGAGGCTCATCTTCATGTCTAGAGGGCATTATCTTCACCTATATGCAGCACATTAACTAGACGTAGACAAAGTGGAGTCGCAATGCTCACACTTACATCATGATGACACATCTTAATTAAAGAAAGGTAGTAGGATGAAGTTGCCCCTAAACACTGTTCTAAGGTCAGTTTTACATATCCCCACTAAAGATCTGGGCCCAAGGGCAGCTTCTAACCAGAGCAGAGATAATAAGGGCATTTGCTATACTCACGTGCCGTAGAACTTCTCAGCATGGACGGAGACTGGAATTCCAAAAGGATTGACCTGCCCTGTGAGACAAGTAACATCCCCACATCAAGACAATGTCCTGGCTACGTATTCTGTGAAAAGCGCTATCTCAGCTCATGCTATTATTCTAAGTGTGATATTTGAAAAACACTCACTAAGACAATATTGTAACTGTAAATCGCTTTACGGTAAAAAAAAATATATATATAATGTTTTAAAATAGCATTTTTGGATTTTACAACTGCCTATCTCAGTGACTGAAGTTGATAGGATAAAACACATGGAGATAATTCTATGATAAAACGTCTGAAAAACGAAGTACTATCAGGAAACAACGAAGAGGAGCCCACATTACAATACTGTCTCTGCTGTCTACTGTACACACATCAATCTGAGAGGGAGAGTAGTAGCCCACATTACAACACTGTCTCTGCTGTCTACTGTACACACATAAACCTGAGAGTGAGAGTAGTAGCCCACATTACAATACTGTCTCTGCTGTCTACTGTACACACATAAACCTGAGAGTGAGAGTAGTAGCCCACATTACAACACCATCTCTGCTGTCTACTGTACACGCATTGATAGTGAGAGTAGTAGCCCACATTACAACACCATCTCTGCTGTCTACTGTACACGCATTGATAGTGAGAGTAGTAGCCCACATTACAACACCATCTCTGCTGTCTACTGTACACGCATTGATAGTGAGAGTAGTAGCCCACATTACAACACCATCTCTGCTGTCTACTGTACACGCATTGATAGTGAGAGTAGTAGCCCACATTACAACACCATCTCTGCTGTCTACTGTACACGCATTGATAGTGAGAGTAGTAGCCCACATTACAACACTATCTCTGCTGTCTACTGTACACGCATCAATCTGAGAGGGAGAGTAGTAGCCCACATTACAATACTGTCTCTGCTGGATACACATCAATCTGAGAGGGAGAGTAGTAGTCCACATTACAATACTATCTCTGCTGGATACACATCAATCTGAGAGGGAGAGTAGTAGTCCACATTACAATACTATCTCTGCTGGATACACATCAATCTGAGAGGCAGAATAGTAGCCCATACAGCCCTACACCTCTCAACAGCTGGCCCCATTAATTCATACAAACAGATGCAGGAGATGATAGTGCTTTCCACTTACCATGTGCGCTGTAGCAGGGTAGAGTCAGAAGAACTGCACAAATGAAACAAACAAATGTTAAGGAATGGAAGTCCAGAGATTGTACACACAAATTCTAGCAAATGTGCAGAGTTTGATAGTGATGGTCACATACCAAACATCAGTAGTGGAGTTGTCATGGTGTTTCCTTCCATAAAGCACTCTCATTCATAGATGGAAGCTTAAGATGCACTGAGATAAGTAGTCAATTTCAGCCACACCTACAAGCACCACCCCTGACAACAATATCCAATTACCTTGTCATCCCAAAATGTCCATACTATGACCCCATCTCAATCATTTATATGTTGTAAGAGTCATTGTTTGGCTGGGACCTGCTTTTCCAGTGGCAGTGGAAAAAGGGATTATTGCTCCATATTTGAAAACATCAACAGACTTTTCTAAGAGCCACCCATTTTCTTCCTTAACTCGATTTAATGGCGCTGCAGATGGCTATATCAGACCGCTGTTATTATATATTTTAGCACCTCTACTTCCCGCGGCTGTGGATACAAGTGCATAACCGGCTGCATACATTCCCTTTAGATGGTAAGATGTTGCCATCTGCCGGTCTTTGGGCTAACACTGACAACAGTGTACAGACCACTGATTGAGATTGTTCTCACATTAAACATCTTCTCCTGGTATGGGAAGCTCTCAGTCAGGAACATGAGTAAACTGGCACAAGGTGTCTATCAGGCCAGCAAAACAATCTCCAGTGAACAGCCACACCTCCAAGAAATGTACACACACAAGGAAAGCACTCCAGGTCTTCAACAACAACACCCACTGCACCCATCCTTCAAAATGCTGCCATCCGGTCGGGCAGTGCTTCATTTGTAAATCTGCAGGTGCCGTAACAAAATGTAAGAGGGGGGTGGGAAAACGCACCTTTATAAAAGAGGATTGTGTGCATACCATCGCATTTGCGTAGTGGCACAGAGTAGGCCTAGAGCAGAGGAGCTTACAGAAGTTGTACACATGGGGAACATTTTTAGTAGCCTAGGGTCTGCGAAAATGTTTGCCTTTATAAACGCATTTCATGCAACTATACGTCATTTAACATGACTAGAGACTTAAGCGGAATCTTTCTTTAATGCATCAAAAATGACAGGCTACTTTGACACTGACAAATTGACATAGATAAAAACGACCTCGTCTGGAATCGATCAATATCCTAGGCCGACGAGTGGAGACCCACATATAGAGCAATATGAGGAGGAAACTATTGTCCTAAAAAAAACGTTCTAGTTCCACTGACTCACCCAATGATGAGTTCTTTGTAACACAGTGCTTTTCGCGCCATAGACCCATTTGGAAGTTGATCAAATATTTTTACCCGACAGACAGATTAGAGTCTTCTCTTTTCAGCAGCAGCCATTTGCTTTCCAACCTGTGTTTAGTGTTTTCCCGTGACTGTATTTGAAATCATTACTGTGAAATTATTTGGCTGCATGCTGTTCATTGACAGTCGTAACGCAAAAATCAGCTGATTGATGTTAGGTGGCTCCTGACTGTAGGCTATAAATGCCTTGTGATTGGGCTACACACAATCCACAGCTAGATACATTTTTAAAAGCTATTGATCTTCTGTGGCTGAATTACACTCTTTGGTATAGTAGGTTATTCTGAAATATTTCATTTATTTCTGTGCAGACAGCAGTAGGCTAATTGTATAATTTTGGCAAATGTATTTCAATTTATCAGGGGGTGATGCAGCACCTTCAGCGACCTTCCCATGGCTATTATTCTATAGGCCATCAGGAAAAAAATCTAACTAACTGCATATTAAATCATTGTAAAACAAATACCAAAAAATTATGACTTGCAACGTTGGAGACATTAAATTTGCAGGCTCATGTCTATCAGAGCAGCGAAAGAGAGAGAGAGATCATATCTCATTCTAGTTCTGTGAGACTTCTCTCTCTCTTACCACAACAGCCAAGCGTTGGTCTCAAACAGGCTACAATGTTGCGCAAACCTAAACACGGGAGGGCCCAAACCTAATTAGAATATCAGGTGTGGGCTAAAAATCGTCATTTTCACAATACATTTTCTTGGGGAGAATTAGCGGAGGAGGCAACTCAAATTATTTCATTGCTTTTATTAGAATTGTTACACTGCAAACAGTGACAATTGTTTTTCATGCCACGAGAGGTAGGCTACCGAATCCAAACTTAATAGACAATAAATCATGTTTTAGTTTCTATTCTATCTTATCATACCAAACATTAGTAGTGTAGTGGTCATGGTGACTCTTTCCATAAAGATAGATAAAAGAAGCACTGAGATAAGTAGTCCATTACAACAATATACAATTGGGTAGCCATCACACACACACACACACACACACACACACACACACACACACCTGGAGAAGGACTATACAGACAGAGTACCAGTTGTCCCAGATTCAGACACTAACCACTGGCAAGCAGAAGATATATTTGGATGACTAAGGTCAACACACAGCTGCTACAGATACTGATCACAAGAATGCGAGAGACAGACAAAACTGAAGGTGTGGAAACAGAGTGGGTGGCTCAGAGCCACCTCTGCAGGAAGTGCAAATCAGGGTGAGGTAATGCACAGGAAGTTAATAAACTGGAAAAAGTGAAGCTATTTGTTTGTCAGTAGAACCGGATCCACAATTTACCAGGGGGAAAACCATCAACTTCAATGGATTCATAAGCACACCCACATACACACACACAGACACAAACACACACACACAAGGGGAAAGTTATTGTTCAACATGTCATTGACAGTTCATGGGACATCCATTGAAGGGAGTAGAAATGACGGTATGGATGCAATGTCATTGGTTGTTCTGGAGGGGACTTTCCTGCTGGATCTCTTGTTGCCAAGCTGATAAGAAAGAATGTAGTAAGAGAATAAATGAATTTGTTGCTCTATGTGTTTTGTGTTGTGATTGTATAGTATCCATTTTAAAAGAAAATCAGAAGTATGACAGGAAAAATTTTATTTTTTTATTTTTTACCTTTATTTAACTAGATTAATGAGATGTTACTCCTCCTAAATTGTCTCTTGTTATATCAGTCAATGACAGTCACTCAATTAGCCCACGTCAACTAACATATTTTCGATTGGTAGCCTTAACGTAGTAATCAAATCAATTGTTGTAAGTCACATACACACGGTTAGCAGATGTTATTGCGAGTGTAGCGAAATGCTTGTGCTTCTAGTTCCGACAGTGCAGCAATATCTAACATGTAATCTAACAATTCCGCAACAACTACCTAATACACACAAATCTAAGTAAAGGAATGGAATAAGAAAATGTACATATAAACATGTGGATCAGCAATTACAGAGCAGCACGGTCGAATTACCGACCCGGGGGCCCCGATTGATTTTGTTAGTCAGTCTCACTCAGATATCATAATAAAAACTGCAAACGTTTCTCTCCACCCTATGGCAAAATATCTAGAATTGCATGAAATTAGTTATACAATTACTAAATATTCTCTCTGCCCCATGGCACAATGTTTAGAATTTCATAAAACTTGTTTTAAAACTGTGATGTTATCTGAATCTGTTTTTGTAAAAAGGGTCGGGGTTGGTACTGTAGGAATTAACCTAAAATAATCTTCTCATCAACTTTGGACACATTCCTACCTTGTGAGTTGCGTTGATTGAGACAAACAGTAGTGTGGAATGGGGGTGTAGCTAGTCAAACCAGACAAGTCAACCTGCAATCAGTCCTGCAACTCTTTGGGTAAAAACAATCAGATATATTCAATCAACAACTCAATGACTTATCAAAAACAAAAAAGCTGACTAAATTTGCATTTTTTTATTAAAAACACTTGAAAAATTAAACACCTAAAATGTGTACAACATTTACAAAGCTCTTTCTTAAGGCTGAGTTTAACCACAGGTGAGTCAGGGAAGGCTGACTGAAAAGTACATGAATAGAGTTGACACATTTTAATGTAAAGAATTGCAGCTCATAACAAGGGGTCGTCAAAAGACTTCTCAACATGTGTGTGTGTTTTTTATTTGATCATGTTTCTTATAAAGGATAACAGCTACTACAGCTTTTTTAAATTTCACCTTTATTTAACCAGGTAAGCTAGTTGAGAACAAGTTCTCATTTACAACTGCGACCTGGCCAGGATAAAGCCAAAGCAGTGCGACACAAACAACAACACAGAGTTACACATGGAATAAACAAGCGTACAGTCAATAACACAATAGAAAAAAAGAAAGTCTATATACAGTGTGTGCAAATGGTGTGAGGAGGTAAGGCAATAAATAGGCCATAGTAGCGAAGTAATTACAATTTAGCAAATTAACACTGGAGTGATAGATGTGCAGATGATGATGTGCAAGTAGAAATACTGGTGTGCAAAAGATCAGAAAAGTAAATAAAAACAATATGGAGATGGGGTAGGTAGATTGGATGGGCTATTTACAGATGGGCTATGTACAGCTGCAGCGATCGGTTAGCTGCTAAGATAGCTGATGTTTAAAGTTAGTGAGTGAAATATAAGTCTCCAGCTTCAGCGATTTTTGCAATTTATTCCAGTCATTGGCCGCAGAGAACTATAAGGAAAGGCGGCCAAAGTAGGTGTTGGCTTATGGGTGACCAGTGAGATATACCTGCTGAAGCGCGTGCTATGGGTGGGTGTTTTTATCGTGACCAGTGAGCTGAGATAAGGAGGGGGTTTACCTAGCAAAGACTTATAGATGACCTGGAGCCAGTGGGTCTGGCGACGAATATGTAGCGAGGGCCAGCCGACTAGAGCATACAGGTCGCAGTGGTGGGTGGTATATGGGGCTTTGGTGACAAAACGGATGGCACTGTGATAGACCGCATCCAGTTTGCTGAGTGTTGGAGGCTATTTTGTAAATGACCGAAGTCGAGGATCACTGCAACACTGCAGTTGGTTTCAGAATGGGTGGCAAGGAATATGTTTTTAAAAAGCATTACATTTAGGATAAATCATTCACTAAACCCTAAACCTCAACTAAAGCTTGTAATAAATTATGTGGAAATTGAGCACGTTGAGGTGACTAAACTGCCTGGAGCAACCCTGGATTGTAATGGGTTAAGCTGATGCAATGATCACATGATTGTAAAGAGTCTGTGTTGGCACTGTAGGAATTCCCCTAAAATAATAACTGTGGGCACATTCCTACTTGCTGAGTCGTGTTGCTTGGGACAAACAGTAGTGTGGAATATTTATGAAAGTGGTTCCATTAAGAAATTACTAACTTTATTTGTATGTACTCAGGTTGACTTTTTCATGGAATTGCCCTATTACTGACCTAGTCAGCCTTACTCAACTGTGGGGTTACTCAGCAACCAGCACAGGTTGCACATGAAGTGTTTCTTCCTTTTAAAAGTTGTGTCATACAGCAGGACAGCTTGTGGGAATGGTATGGCATGTTGGAGTGCATGACATCATAGTATTTTACCGTCAGCCATTGTTGCCATTAATGCTAGTTGGACCACCAGAGGCTATCTTTGAGAAGCTAAGTTATTGAAATGACATGGAACTATGGGCCAACGAGTCCTGTTTACTGTAGCTGTTTTAGCCTAACTTACTTATTGGCATAACGGCCTACTGTACTTCAATACACAGTATATCAATAAATCATTCATTCATTTGTGCATGTCATCACACAGCATACAAGTCATCCATGTCTTGAAATACAGTCAAGCATTTTAGTTATGAAACGAAATAACAAAGGCAGCCTTGAATAATTTAACAATGAATAAACCTGTCACACCCTGGCCTTAGTTATCTTTGTTTTCATTATTATTTTAGTTAGGTCAGGGTGTGACATGGGGAATGTATGTGTTTTGGTTTGTCTAGGGGTTTGTACGTTTAATGGGTCAGTGTCTTGTCTAGGTGTTTGTATGTCTATGGCTGCCTAGATTGGTTCTCAATTAGAGGCAGCTGTGGTTTATTGTCTCTGATTGAGAGCCATATTTAAGGCAGCCATAGGCATTTGTGTTTTGTGGGTAATTGTCTATGTTGTACGTTTGTTGCTTGTGTTATGCACTTACGTCGTTAGCTTCACGGTTGTTTGTTGTTTTGTTTAGTTTGTTATCAGTGTTCGTTTCGTGTTTTTCACTTCTCTGAATAAAAGAGAATGTATTTTGCACACGCTGCGCCTTGGTCCTCTCTCTCTCCGCAAGACGATCGTGACAGAATGACCCACCTGAATCGGACCAAGCAGCGTGTAAAGCAGCAACAGGAGCAGCGCATAAAGGATTCATGGACATGGGAGGAGATATTGGATGGAAAGGGACCTTGGGCACAACCGGGAGAATATCGCCTCCCTCGTGAAGAGCTGGAGGCAGCTAAAGCCGAGAGGAGGCGATATGAAGAGGCAGCACGGAAGCAAGGCTGGAAGCCCGCGAGTACAACCCAAAAATTTCTTGGGGGGTGGCTAAAAGGGAGTGTGGCGAAGTCAGGTAGGAGACCTGCGCCTACTCCCTGTACTTACCGTGGAGAGCGAGAGTACGGGCAGACACCGTGTTACGCAGTAGAGCGCATGGTGTCTCCTGTACGTGTGCATAGCCCGGTGCGGTACATACCAGCTCCTCGTATCGGCCGGGCTAGATTGAGTATTGAGCCAGGTGCCATGAAGCCGGCTCAACGCGTCTGGTCTCCAGTGCGTCTCCTCGGGCCGGCTTACATGGCACCAGCCTTACGCATGGTGTCCCCGGTTCGCCTACATAGCCCGGTGCGGGTTATTCCACCTCCCCGCACTGGTCGGGCGACGGGGAGCATACAACCAGGTAAGGTTGGGCAGGCTCAGTGCTCAAGGGAGCCAGTACGCCTGCACGGTCCGGTATTTCCGGCGCCACCTCCCCGCCCCAACCCAGTACCACCAGTGCCTACACCATGCACCAGGCTTCCTGTGCGTCTCCAGAACCCTGTTCCTCCTCCACGCACTAGCCCTATGGTGCGTGTCTCCAGCCCATTACCACCAGTGCCTACACCACGCACCACGCCTCCTGTGCGTCTCCAGAGTCCTGTGCGTCCTGTTGCTGCTCCCCGCACTAGCCCGGAGATGCGTGTCCCCAGCCCGGTACCACCAGTGCCGGCACCACGCACTAGGCCTAATGTGCGTCTCCAGGGTCCAGTATGCCCTGTTCCTTCTCCCCGCACTAGCCTGAAGGTGCGTGTCCTTAGCCCGGTACCTCCAGTTCCGGCACCACGCACCAGGCATACAGTGTGCCTCAGCCGGCCAGAGCTGCCCGTCTGCCAAGCACCGTCAGAGCTGCCCGTCTGCCAAGCACCGTCAGAGCTGCCCGTCTGCCAAGCACCGTCAGAGCTGCCCGTCTGCCAAGCACCGTCAGAGCTGCCCGTCTGCCAAGCACCGTCAGAGCTGCCCGTCTGCCAAGCACCGTCTGAGCTGCCCGTCTGCCAAGCACCGTCTGAGCTGCCCGTCTGCCAAGCACCGTCTGAGCTGCCCGTCTGCCAAGCACCGTCTGAGCTGCCCGTCTGCCAAGCACCGTCTGAGCTGCCCGTCTGCCAAGCACCGTCTGAGCTGCCCGTCTGCCAAGCACCGTCTGAGCTGCCTGTCTGCCAAGCACCGTCTGAGCTGCCCGTCTGCCAAGCACCGTCAGAGCTGCCCGTCTGCCAAGCACCGTCAGAGCTGCCCGTCTGTCCCGAGCCGCTAGAGCCGTCCGCCAGACAGGATCAGCCAGAGCCGTCCGCCAGACAGGATCAGCCAGAGCCGTCCGCCAGTACCGCCAGTACTTGAGCCGCCAGCCAGCCATGAGCAGCCAGAGCCGCCAGCCAGCCATGAGCAGCCAGAGTCGCCAGCCAGCCAGGATCTTCCAAAGCCGCCAGTCAGCCAGGATCTACCAGAGCCACCAAAGCGGGTATTGACAATGGTGGAGTGGGGGCCACGTCCGGCACCCGAGCCGCCGCCATAATAAGGCCCACCCCGGACCCTCCCCTTCAATGTCAGGTTGTGCGGTAGGAGTCCGCACCTTTGGGGGGGGGGGTACTGTCACACCCTGGCCTTAGTTATCTTTGTTTTCATTATTATTTTAGTTAGGTCAGGGTGTGACATGGGGAATGTATGAGTTTTGGTTTGTTTAGGGGTTTGTACGTTTAATGGGTCAGTGTCTTGTCTAGGTGTTTGTATGTCTATGGCTGCCTAGATTGGTTCTCAATTAGAGGCAGCTGTGGTTTATTGTCTCTGATTGAGAGCCATATTTAAGGCAGCCATAGGCATTTGGGTTTTGTGGGTAATTGTCTATGTTGTACGTTTGTTGCTTGTGTTATGCACTTACGTCGTTAGCTTCACGGTCGTTTCTTGTTTTGTTTAGTTTGTTATCAGTGTTCGTTTCTTGTTTTTTCCTTCTCTAAATAAAAGAGAATGTATTTTGCACACGCTGCGCCTTGGTCCTCTCTCTCTCAAATCAAATCAAATCAAATCAAATCAAATTTTATTAGTCACATACACATGGTTAGCAGATGTTAATGCGAGTGTAGCGAAATGCTTGTGCTTCTAGTTCCGACAATGCAGTAATAACCAACAGTAATCTAACCTAACAATTCCACACTACTACCTTACACACACACACAAGTGTAAAGGGATAAAGAATATGTACATAAAGATATATGGATGAGTGGTGGTACAGAACGGCATGGCAGATGCAGTAGATGGTATAGAGTACGGTATATACATATGAGATGAGTACTGTAGGGTATGTAAACATAAAGTGGCATAGTTTAAAGTGGCTAGTGGTACATGTATTGCATAAAGATGGCAAGATGCAGTAGATGATATAGAGTACAGTATATATACATATGAGATGGGTAATGTAGGGTATGTAAACATTGTATTAAGTGGCATTGCTTAAAGTGGCTAGTGGTACATTTTTACATAATTTCCATCAATTCCCATTTTTAAAGTGGCTGGAGTTGAGTCAGTATGTTGGCAGCGGCCGCTAAATGTTAGTGGTGGCTGTTTAACAGTCTGATGGCCTTGAGATAGAAGCTGTTTTTCAGTCTCTCGGTCCCTGCTTTGATGCACCTGTACTGACCTCGCCTTCTGGATGATAGCGGGGTGAACAGGCAGTGGCTTGGGTGGTTGTTGTCCTTGATGATCTTTATGGCCTTCCTGTGACATCGGGTGGTGTAGGTGTCCTGGAGGGCAGGTAGTTTGCCCCTGGTGATGCGTTCTGCAGACCTCACTACCCTCTGGAGAGCCTTACGGTTGTGGGCGGAGCAGTTGCCGTACCAGGCGGTGATACAGCCCGACAGGATGCTCTCGATTGTGCATCTGTAGAAGTTTGTGAGTGCTTTTGGTGACAAGCCGAATTTCTTCAGCCTCCTGAGGTTGAAGAGGCGCTGCTGCGCCTTCTTCACAACGCTGTCTGTGTGGGTGGACCAGTTCAGTTTGTCCGTGATGTGTACACCGAGGAACTTAAAACTTTCCACCTTCTCCACTACTGACCCGTCGATGTGGATAGGGGGGTGCTCCCTCTGCTGTTTCCTGAAGTCCACAATCATCTCCTTTGTTTTGTTGACGTTGAGTATGAGGTTATTTTCCTGACACCACACTCCGAGGGCCCTCACCTCCTCCCTGTAGGCCGTCTCGTCGTTGTTGGTGATCAAGCCTACCACTGTAGTGTCATCCGCAAACTTGATGATTGAGTTGGAGGCGTGCATGGCCACGCAGTCGTGGGTGAACAGGGAGTACAGGAGAGGGCTCAGAACGCACCCTTGTGGGGCCCCAGTGTTGAGGATCAGCGGGGTGGAGATGTTGTTACCTACCCTCACCACCTGGGTGCGGCCCGTCAGGAAGTCCAGGACCCAGTTGCACAGGGCAGGGTCTCGAGCTTGATGACGAGTTTGGAGGGTACTATGGTGTTAAATGCTGAGCTGTAATCGATGAACAGCATTCTCACATGGGTATTCCTCTTGTCCAGATGGGTTAGGGCAGTGTGCAGTGTGGTTGCGATTGCGTCGTCTGTGGACCTATTGGGTCGGTAAGCAAATTGGAGTGGGTCTAGGGTGTCCGGTAGGGTGGAGGTGATATGGTCCTTGACTAGTCTCTCAAAGCACTTCATGATGACGGAAGTGAGTGCTACGGGGCGGTAGTCGTTTAGCTCAGTTACCTTAGCTTTCTTGGGAACAGGAACAATGGTGGCCCTCTTGAAGCATGTGGGAACAGCAGACTGGGATAAGGATTGATTGAATATGTCCGTAAACACACCAGCCAGCTGGTCTGCGCATGCTCTGAGGACGCGGCTGGGAATGCCGTCTGGGCCTGCAGCCTTGCGAGGGTTAACACGTTTAAATGTTTTACTCACCTCGGCTGCAGTGAAGGAGAGCCCGCAGGTTTTGGTAGGGGGCCGTGTCAGTGGCACTGTATTGTCCTCAAAGCGGGCAAAAAAGTTGTTTAGCCTGTCTGGGAGCAAGACATCCTGGTCCTCGACGGGGCGGATTTCCTTTTTGTAATCCGTGATTGACTGTAGACCCTGCCACATACCTCTTGTGTCTGAGCTGTTGAATTTCGACTCGATTTTGTCTCTGTACTGAGACTTGGCCTGTTTGATTGCCTTGCGGAGAGAATAGCTACACTGTTTGTATTCGGTCATGCTTCCGGTCACCTTGCCCTGGTTAAAAGCAGTGGTTCGCGCTTTCAGTTTCACGCGAATGCTGCCGTCAATCCACGGTTTCTGGTTTGGGAATGTTTTTATCGTTGCTGTGGGTACGACATCGTCAATGCACTTCCTAATGAACTCGCTCACCGAATCAGCATATTCGTCAATATTGTTGTTGGACGCGATGCGGAACATATTCCAATCTGCGTGATCGAAGCAGTCTTGAAGCGTGGATTCAGATTGGTCGGACCAGCGTTGAACAGACCTGAGCGCGGGAGCTTGTTGTTTGAGTTTTTGTTTGTAGGCTGGAATCAACAAAATGGAGTCGTGGTCAGCTTTTCCGAAAGGGGGGCGGGGGAGGGCCTTATAAGCGTCGCGGAAATTAGTATAACAATGGTCTAGTGTTTTTCCAGCCCTGGTAGCACAATCGATATGCTGATAGAATTTAGGGAGTTTTGTTTTTAGATTAGCCTTGTTAAAATCCCCAGCTACGATGAATGCAGCCTCAGGGTGTGTGGTTTCCAGTTTACAAAGAGTCAGATAAAGTTCGTTCAGGGCCATCGATGTGTCTGCTTGGGGGGGAATGTATACGGCTGTGATTATGATTGACGAGAATTCCCTTGGTAGATAATGCGGTCGACATTTGATTGTGAGGAGTTCTAGATCAGGTGAACAGAACGACTTGAGTTCTTGTGTGTTGTTATGATGATCACACCACTTCTCGTTAATCATAAGGCATACCCCCCCGCCCCTCTTCTTACCGGAAAGATGTTTGTTTCTGTCGGCGCGGTGCATGAAGAAACCAGCTGGCTGCACCGACTCCGTTAGCGTCCCTTGAGTTAGCCATGTTTCCGTGAAGCAGAGCACGTTGCAATCCCTGATGTCTCTCTGGAATGCTACCCGTGCTCGGATTTCATCAACCTTATTGTCAAGAGACTGGACATTGGCGAGTAGTATGCTAGGGAGTGGAGCGCGATGTGCCCGTCTCCGAAGCCTGACCACGAGACCGCCACGTTTTCCCCTTTTTCGGCGTCGCACAGGGTCGCCGGCTGGGATCAGATCCATTGTATTGTGTGGAAGGCAGAACACTGGATCCGTTTCGGGAAAGTCATATTCCTGGTAGGAACGATGATGAGTTGACGTTAATCGTATATTCAGTAGTTCCTCCCGACTGTATGTAATGAAACCTAAGATTACCCGGGGTACCGATGTAAGAAATAACACGTAAAAAAACAAAATACTGCATATTTTCCAAGGAACACGAAGCGAGGCAGCCATCTCTTTTCGGCGCCGGAAGATAATCTCCGCAAGACGATCGTGACAACCGCAACATGTCGGCTAAAGCGATTGAATTCACAAATGCATTTTACTATTTTTTTTATATTGGCTGTACTAGACTTTAAAACCTAAAACAGACTGTATGGGATTGATTATAATTTGTTTGGAAATTATTATTTTATTTGTTGTGCTGTTTATACTGTTATAAATGTAGCTTCATTAAATTGATTAATATTATGGTTTTTCTATTCCAAGAAAAACAAAAATGCATTTTACAGTAGCCTATGTAGGCCTCAGGCTTTCCATTAGGAATATATGGCGCTGTACAGCGTGACCGGTTGGGAGTTGGCCGAGGTTACTAAGAGATTGCAAGTGAAGAGTCAAATAATCCTAACATTTCCACACCCTAATTGTAGTCTAACCAATACCCAAACAAAAATAAAAATCTGATTGATTTATCAAGACCAGCCCCCATGCTTGTCTCAAAGCAGCGTGAAACGGTGCTGAAATAGTTGACCACACACGGGTAGGCTATTGCTCCAAATCCTATTATAACAATTGGATGACTTTGGGTGTTCCAGTAAGCAACAATTTGTTGCCTTCAATTGCATTAGCCTACTTTATTCCAATATTTCTGTTATTCAGTGATATTTATTCCTATGGTAATTCGTTATGGATCTATCCAGATGTGGTTACAAAACAGTGCATGTGGTGGACTTTGCAAAGAGATGGCGGAAGTGACATGCATTTAAAGTCCCTTAACTCGGCAAGAGTCTATTGTCCTGCTGAGTGCCCATCACGGGGGGATGGCTTCTTTTGTATTCCAATTTATTGGAAAGGCTACTAAACCATTTACACCTGGCCCACAGCATTATTGTGTGTGCACTTTCAATCCATTCTCTGCCTGACTCTCTAACAATGTCACCAGATTATGATTTCTATTGTTATCTATTCGGTAACATTCCACAAGTAAATGTAATAGATTAAACACCTACATTATATATCAGGTCTTGATTTTCTTATCTGTGCTTAGTAGAGGAGGCTTCATGGCTTCACCATCAGCTTGTTAATTTAGCAGACATCACTTGTGTATATTCAGTCTACACATATTTTAAGAATATAATGGAATATAACCTTTCTCTTAGAATCAAAAACTCATGAATTGAATTGTAATACATTTATTTTAGGCATATCATGTGAATTAGGCCTCGTGTGAAATCGTTGTCAAAAGCGCAAGAGATACTGTTGCATGACTAACAGGTGCTGTTAGATTACAATATAATTTATCTGCTAGTTTGGAACAGTGTAAATAATGCTAAATAAAGTAGAAGTAAAACCAGGGAGTCTGTTCTAATTTTTAAAAAGTAAAGCCTTTAATACAGCATAGCAAAGTTTAAAAACTTGAAATTGCTTTATCCAACATTTTGCGATTGCATAAGGCTTGGTGATCACAGAATCAGTAGGATATTAAACAAACACTCAAATAGGCAACAGAAGCAAGAACAACATAGGGCTGAACCCCTCATTCCTCGTTCCAAATAAGTTATAAGGCAGCGTTAAAGACACATTCTTTCTGATTGTCTTTAGCATGCAGTCTCTCCTCTCGCTACAGCTCATTTAGTTTGAATTATTATGTCGATAAATTCACATATTTGTAGGGGTTGATGCGTTTTTCATTAGGGAAAATCTGGTCTGTGATATTGAGTTAGAAATGTAAAACTTCCGAGTACTTAAGCATCGAATACATTGCAAGTTTGCCCTTTTTGGCCATGACGCTACACTTTACAATAGGACTCAACTCTGACTGACAACATTGTCTATCGGTAGTCTAAGCTGTGGCACAAATTGGGGGATTTTTTACACCTAGCCGAGCTCTTAGACTATCCTTTTGTAAATGAATGGAGGTGTGAATGTATCAGTCAGTCTCTCTCCTATCGCACTAGAGTCCTGCATCAGGCATAAACAAATCAGCTGGCGGGTGCTCCCGGAGTTGAGAGAGAACTTGGGTAAATACAATGGCGCAATTACACTTGACATGTGGACTGGCAATTTTCTAAAAATAGGATACTTGTGCCTTACAGATTACATAAGGCCAGCTATTGTGAAAGAATACTTGTGGATCTTGTTGATTTCCTCTATCGCTTCAAAAGGCCTACTGTCCACCTGGTTTCAGAGAGAAGCCAGCTGCGAGCCTGTGACCAGGCACGGTGGATGATATCCCTTTCCTGCACAGCAATTTTAAGAAATTCAGTTATTATTTTAGTATATTTATGTCAATGTGCCGCATTGCATTGTGAACAAAAAAAATATATCTGTTCTTAATTCATGGCGTGGTTTCTTTTTAGCCAAATGTTGAATAGACATGCAGACAAATTAATTAATGCAGGAAAAGAGGAAAATAACCTACTGTCTTTAGTCATAAAAACAATTAGACTAAATAAACTGATATTCATTTGTTGGGTAATGGATCGGCTCTCAGAAGTATTACAATAGAAATTATTTACATCCTACATTTTCATTTACATTCTTCATTGTAACCACAAAGTCACAAATATTTGAACACACACATGATCAGATTAACTTGGTCAAAACATTTCTTTATTAAAGACTATCAGTAAGATTGTTGGTATTTATTTATTTTTAAATCCAAAGCCACGAATGAGTGAGTCACTCAGCTTTATGCTGACAAATGTAGCTTTATGTTTCGTAATAGCCTCCTAAATAGGCCAAGCCTAAACAAATATATTCAATTGCCAAAATAAACTAGTACATTTATGAAGTAGCTCAGGACTTGAAAATATGGGCAACCTTTTTCCCCTTATCCTCGCTGGACTCTCTTTCATTCAGTTTCTTCTTCACATCAGCAAAGAAGGACTCCTTGTTTCAGAAACTCACTTTATATAGATGGTCTATCACTCTTTCACACTGTGGTAAATAAAGCCAGTTGGTAATTTAGAGTTATTTCTGTTTTAAGAGGGAGAGAAACCAAAAGCACACTGTGCCTATTTTTTGAAAATTGTTAGTCAACATGTAGTTGCTCAATAGTAATTATTATTTTTTGCCTGATGCAGGACTCTAGTGCCAGAGAGTAAGACTCTCGGACTGAAACATTCACACATCCATTCATTTACAAAAAGATAGCCAATTTGTGCAACAGTTAAGGCTACTTACTGATAGATCAGCATCTCCCCCTGTGATAGTGTGGTGCAATGATAGAATTTTTACATTACATTTAAGTCATTTAGCAGACGCTCTTATCCAGAGCGACTTACAAATTGGTGCATTCACCTTATGACATCCAGTGGAACAGGCACTTTACAATAGTGCATCTAAATCTTTTAAGGGGGGGGGGGGGGTGAGAAGGATTACTTTATCCTATCCTAGGTATTCCTTAAAGAGGTGGGGTTTCAGGTGTCTCCGGAAGGTGGTGATTGACTCCGCTGTCCTGGCGTCGTGAGGGAGGACAGCGGAGTATAATTCTGAGTATCACAAGTAAGATTCCAAGTCACAAGACACAAGACAGAATGATGCAATTTACCACAATCTACCACAAACGGTCGCGGCATAAGCTCAAAACCGTTGCTTGTGGAACCATTGTAGCTAGCCCCTGGCTAATGTTTGAATTTAAAAGATGCATCTCAGCACCAGCTGCTTCTTGATCAATAAGACCTGACTGCATTATGGAAATGGCATAGAGTTCAAAGTGAGGATGACTACTGCTCTGGACTGAGTGTGTGTGGTATGGGCTTTTTTGTTGTTGCACTGGAGCAGCAGCAGAGGCATTACCCAAGTGGGCGCTACATGTGGAGGAGCACGAAGTACAGGCTACAGAGATGCTGAGCCAACTGCGTCACCAGCATCTGGCGTCACCTGGCATCATCATCATCATCAAACCATCATCTAACTCACGTTAGGAGCCTGAGATCGCATATCTACTGAGGGAGTCTTGCTCTATGGCTAGGACAATGTGGTCCTGTCCTTTCTTTTGTTGTGTTATATGTGTAACCCAAGTATGCCTAGAATGGCTAGCTCTACTGTGTAGTTTAGGCCTACTATGTGGATGTTCGTGCCTTTTTAAACCATTTATTTAAGAGGACGACCATGAAAATACTTTTCCCAAAAAATGTTTGTGTCATCCTCTATGAGTTTAAATGCTTAATCCTCATATCTGGTTGTAAGGTGTTTTAAATTGTCAAATACATATATTTATCTATAAATCTATCACCACATGTTGCATGTAAACCCCTATTGTTTGTCCCAAACAATGCACTCACTCACAAAGTAGTGAGTGACACTGTTAGAAATAAACACATACTCACACTTTGAAAAGTATTTTGAAGGCCCTCTCATTATAGGCTGCATTTTTTTTACATTCAAATGTGTGTTATTAATGTAATTTTCATAAGGATGTGACATTTAACAATACTATTCAATTAATGCTAATCCTGTTTGTTTCGAACCACAAGTAATTCTGAGTATCACAAGTAAGATTCCAAGTCACAAGACATACATCACAAGACACAAGACATAAATCCCATTATGAATGTTATTGAAGTGCTTTGTGTGACGTGGATTGTAATGCAGGGTGTAACGGTCATCGTTGCATGAAGAAGTGGACCAAAGTGCAGCGTGGTAAGTGTTCATGATTTATTAATAAAACTGAACACTAAGTAACAAACCACCAAAGCGAGTGAACGAAACGAAACAGTCCTGTCTGGTGCAGACACAAAAACAACTACCCACAAAACACAGGTGGGAAAAGGATACCTAAGTATGGTTCTCAATCAGAGACAACGATAGACAGCTGCCTCTGATTGAGAACCACACCCGGCCAAACACACAGAAATAGAAAACATAGAACACCCACCCCAACTCACGCCCCGACCAAACCAAAATAGAGACATAAAAAGGATCTCTAAGGTCAGGGCGTGACACAGGGCCGGATTAAGAAATCATAGATCCCCCCCGTAAACAAATCTGTGCACCAAGATGCAATTAAATATTTGGTACATTCACTGTTGAAGAAAAACCCCTTTATAATAAAGTCATAATGATATTTAAGATGTGGACATAGCCACTAGAAGTAGGGGTGCTGAGGGTGCTGCAGCCCCACCTGAAAAATCTGAATAAAAAAATAGTATATAATTTTTTCCACAAAAGTAGTGCACTGGGCCTTTACTAGTAGTTGCAGAAGATTATAGACCTCTGTAGCGCAGGCCCCAAAAAATTATTCAGCATCTCCACTTTGGCAAAAAAGTAGTTGTATCATTTAGAACAGTATCTTGCAAGATTCAATAGTTGGAATTGTAAGAGTTGCCCTGTCCCTTTCTCTGTGATTGTCATTCTAATAGAATCCAGAAAGAACAAAACCCTGTCCTCAAACAGTTACGGGCAAAGACACAAAACAACCACATGAAATAAAATATTTTTATTGATCAAATAACATGGAAAATGACCACATTTTGTGCAGTATTAATTTACCATCCTTACAAACCACTTAATGTTAATGTACTGTACTTTACCGGATTGTACATAGGCTGGTCATCTAGGTTTGTACCTGTAGACTTCCCATCACCATGAAGAAGAACAATGCACACTACAGTAATTGAGCACATTGAGACATCAAGTGGTTCATGATGATGTGATGTGGCTCAGTTGGTAGACCATTGTGCTTACAATGCTAGGATTGTGGGTTTGATTCCCACATGGGACCAGTACGAAAATGTGTGCAGTCACTACTGTAAGTTGCTCTGGATAAGAGTGTCTACTAAAATGGAAAAGGAATGTTGTCTTCACATAGAAATAAGTTGCATTTGCAAAGTATTTCAAGAAACTGTAAAACATACATCAAGCAAGTATAATTATATTCCACAAGCACGACCAGATGATCTGTTTTGTACAGATATTTATCAGACTCCAGTTACAAATGCTGGTAAACTCTCAAATGCATTTAGTTTTTTAAAAATTCACAAAAGTAATGCACTGGGCCTTTGCTAGTCCTGTATTAGCGGACCAATATACAGTCGAAGTCGGAAGTTAACGTACACTTAGGTTGGAGTCATTAAAACTCGTTTTTCAACAACTCCACAAACTTCTTAACAAACTATAGTTTTGGCAAGTCGGTTAGTATATCCACTTTGTGCTTGACTGTCACGTCCTGACCATAGAGAGTCCTTACTTTCTATGGTGGAGTAGGTCAGGGCGTGACTGGGGGGGTTAGTCTAGTTTATATTTTCTATGTGGGGTTCTAGTTTTGTTTTCTATGTTGGTGTTTGGTATGATTCCCAATTAGAGGCAGCTGGCTATCAATGTCTCTAATTGGGGATCATATTTAAGTAGCATTTTCCCACTTGTGTTTTGTGGGATAATGTTTATGTGTAGTTGCATGTTAGCACTCCATTGACGTTTCGTTTATTCATTATTGTTTTTGTGTGTTTCACTAATTAAATATGTGGAAACCATATCGCGCTGCACCTTGGTCCAATGATTACAACGATCGTGACAATGACACAAGTAATTTTTCCAACAACTGTTGACAGACAGATTTTCACTTATAATTCACTGTATCACAATTCCAGTGGGTCAGAAGTTTACATACACTAAGTTGACTGTGCCTTTAAACAGCTTGGAAAGTTCCAGAAAATGATGTCATGGCTTTAAAAGCTTCTGATAGGCTAATTGACATAATTTGAGTCAATTGGAGGTGTACCTGTGGATGTTTTTCAAGGCCTACCTTCAAACTCAGTGCCTCTTTGCTTGACATCATGGGAAAATCAAAAGAAATCAGCCAAGACCTCAGAATCTTTTTTATAGACATCCACAAGTGTGGTTCATCCTTGGGAGCAATTTCTAAACACCTGAAGGTACCACGTTCATCTGTACAAACAATAGTACGCAAGTATAAACACCATGGGACCACGCAGCCGTCATACCGCTCAGGAAGCAGACACGTTCTGTCTCCTAGAGATGAACGTACTTCTGTGCGAAAAGTGCAAATCAATCCCAGAACAACAGCAAAGGACCTTGTGAAGATGCTGGAGGAAACAAGTACAAAAGTATCTATGTCCACAGTAAAACGAGTACTATATCGACATAACCTGAAAGGCTGCTGTTGGGGATGAATCAGAATGAGTTGGGTAACATAGATAAGATGTTTTATTTTCATCATATGCTTGTGAGATACTTGTCATTAGAATGGTTCCCTTTGGACTATAGGGTTGGCAGTTGCAGTTATCACTTCTCAGCTAGGGCTTAGTCACTTGGGGCCCAGAGAGGGGAGAGGTCAGGCTTGTCTTCATATGTCAATGTATCTGTTAAACCATGTGGTGCTATGTAGAATATCAGAAGGGGAGGAGGACAGAATGGAACATTGTCTTCTTATGGGAATGTGTCTGTAACTATTCCTAAACCATGTGAAGGGATGGCGTGATTAATGGGGAACCAGTTAGTTATCTCATACAATGTCTGTACGCCAGTCACTCCCTCCTTTTCACATTGGGGGAAGGAGTATGGCAGTGTCTGGAACCATTGTATGTCCCCTCTGAGGTTGCCCTTTTCTTGACCTAGTATATGACCTAAGAGGCTCAGTGTCTTCAGTGAGTTTGTCCAGGTTTGGGTGTATTTGAGATGGGAGTATCTAGAATTGCCAATTGATATATGCCATTGGATGAGGTAATATTTTGGTACTCTGTGAAGTACCAAGTATGAGATTAGAACCTTGTTTAGGAGACCAAACTGAACGATAATTTATAGCGAATACTGTCTAGCTATGGGATACTCCTCTCTCAAGTAAAAGTATTTATTTGTGAAGCAGTTCCTATTATCTGTGGTTTGTCATGTCGACTAGGGGGTGGATTTTTGCTATAAAAGATCTCAGTTGCCATTATGTTGGGCACTCTCAACTTTTCATTAGAGATACTGAAATGTTGAAAGTCAAATGCTATTGCAAAAGCTTAATTATTATTAAAGGTGAAGTATAACTCTGACTGGTGTGTGGTTTGCTCTCTCATCATTTGGTAATACAGGAAATTGCCATGACACCGCTCAGCAAGGAAGAAGCCACTGCTCCAAAACCGCCATAAAACCGCCAGACTACAGTTTGCAACTGCACATGGGGACAAAGATTGTACTTTTTGGAAAAATGTCCTCTGGTCTGATGATACAAAAATATAACTGTTTGGCCATAATGACCATCGTTATGTTTGGAGGAAAAAGGGGGAGGCTTGCAAGCCGAAGAACACCATCCCAACTGTGAAGCACGGGGGTGGCAGCATCATGTTGTGGGGGTGCTGTGCTGCAGGAGGGACTGGTGCACAGCACAAAATAGATGGCATCATGAGGCTGGAAAATTATGTGGATATATTGAAGCAACATCTTAAGACATCAGTCAGGAAGTTAAAGCTTAGTCGCAAATGGGTCTTCCAAATGGACAATGACCCCAAGCATACTTCCAAAGTTGTGACAAAATGGCTTAAGGACAACAAAGTCAAGGTATTGGAGTGGCCATCACAAAGCCCTGACCTCAATCCTATAGAAAATTTGTGGGCAGAACTGAAAAGGCGTGTGTGAGCAAGGAGGCCTACAAACCTGACTCAGTTACACCAGCTTTGTCAGGAGGAATGGGTCAAAATTTACCCAACTTATTGTGGGAAGCTTGTGGAAGGCTACCTGAAACATTTGACCCAAGTTAAACCATTTAAAGGCAATGCTGCCAAATACTAATTGAGTGTATGTAAACTTCTGACCCACTGGGAATGTGATGAAAGAAATAAAAGCTGAAATAAATCATTCTCTCTACTATTATTCTAACATTTCACATTCTTAAAATAAAGTGGTGATCCTAACTGACCTAAGACAGGGAATATTTACTCTGATTAAATGTCAGGAATTGTGAAAAACTGAGTTTAAATGTATTTGGCTAAGGTGCATGTAAACTTCCGACTTCAACTGTAGATGTCTTCAGCACAGCCCAAATGTTTGTGGACACCAAATCCGTATGTGCATACGTGCGAAAACGTGTTCCCACATCTCTGTTTGGTGCCCTTACTGTTTTGTTTAAAGCATTACGGGAACCTTCTGCGTTGGATATATGAAGCAGAAAAAACAATGTCCAGTCATCAGGATTGGGGGATAAGAACACGTTGGCACTTGTAAGCCACTGCATTAATCCGGGCCTGATTGTATCTGGCGGTCTGCCTCATTTGTTGCAAAGGAGGCACACTGTTTCTCAATGTTATCTACTCTGAGTTTCTCTAGTGGAAAAACATCTCTGTGTGTGATACCCTGTTAAAACACAACAGGGCCATACTTAGGCTTTGCTCCCCAGTGGGTGGGCCTGTGTCCACCCAGGCCCACCCCTGCCTATGCCCCTGGGTTGTAAAAAGGATGACAAAGCAAAAAGAAATTTTTGGGCCAATGTATTAAAAAATACATTCAGAAATACCTTATTTACATAAGTATTCAGACCCTTTGCTATGAAACTAGAAATTGATCTCAGGTGCATCCTATTTCCATTGATCTTCATTGAGATGTTTCTACAACTTGATTGGAGTCCAACTATGGTAAATGCAATTGATTGGACACCATTTGGAAAGGCACACACACCTGTCTATATAAGGTCCCACAGTTGACAGTGTGGACTCCAATCAAGTTGTGACTGGGAGACAAGTCAGAATTGAGGGAAAGATGAACGGAGCAAAGTACAGAGATCCTTGATGAAAAGCTGCTGCAGGGCACTCAGGACCTCAGACAGGGGTGAAGGTTCACCTTCCAACAAAACAACGACCCTAAGCACACAGCCAAGACATCGCAGGAGTGGCTTTGGGACAAGTCTCTGAATGTTCTTGAGTGGCCCAGCCAGAGCCCGGACTTGAACACGATCGAACATCTCTGGAGAGACCTGAAAATAGCTGTGCAGCAACGCTCCCCATTCCACCTGACAGAGCTTGAGAGGATCTGTAGAGAAGAATGGGAGAAACTCCCCAAATACAGGTGTGCCAAGCCTGTAGCGTCATACCCAAGAAGACTCAATGCTGTAATCACTGCCAAAAGTGCTTCAATAAAGTACTGAGTAAAGGGTCTGAATACTTAAGTAAATATTACATTTCAGTTTTTATTTCTAATACTTTTCTAAACATTTCTAAAAACCAATTTTTTCTTTGTCATTAAGGGGTATTGTGTGTAGATTGATGAGGGATAAAAACAATTTAATCAATTTTAGAATAAGGCTGTAACGTAACAAAATGTGGAAAAAGTCAAGGGGCACTGTATATGGACTTTCTCTTTCAGATGGAAACTAAAATTGCCCAGAGTCAGGGCAAAGCATGGGTGAAAGGAGAGGAAAGAAAGAGAAATGTTGGAGAAGAACAAAGTGAAAGAGCTGCTCAGAGCTAGGAAAGGAGATAGTGAGGAAGAAGTCAGGAAGAACAAGGAGAGGGTGAAAGCCCACCTGGACGAGGTGGCAAGGATCTATAACGAAAAGAAACAGAGAGAGAAAGAAAGAGAAAAGCTGCTGAAAAAGACATGGCAAAGAAAATCCCATGGTGTCCATCCCAGGCCTCATACTGAAGATGTAAAAGCAAATACTGTCATTGGTGAAAGGTACATTTCTATCTTCTTGGTGGAATACTTAATAAATAAATACAAATATGAGCATTTTAGTTATTTGTTTTCTTCACCATATGCCAGAAAGAAAAAATATATATAAAAAAATTAAGATGTGTATTAAAAGTGGATGTGGTTACTGGATAATGCAATGAAAGTTAAATTTGCTTACATAGTGAATATATTTGAACTACTGTATCTAACTTCTTGAGTGGTGAGAATAAAAAAAATCCACTACATGGCCAAGCTTCATAGTCAAAATTGGTTGTATTGTAAGAAATTATGACAACAAAAATGTGCTCGTAGTTCTTCAATTTAAGGTTAGGGTTAGGCATAAGGGTAGCAGTGTGGTTAAGGTAAGGGCTAAGTTTAAAGTCAGACTTTAAGAAGATAGGCGGGGCCCTGGACTTGGCCAGATAGTGGTGACCGTGAGGAGTGGAACAACAGATCAGCTGCAAAAATACTGTATTTGGTATTTACTTAACAGTGCAGGTGAGGATGAAGACTGGTTCAAGAGGTTATTTACAAAATATACACATGCCAGTAGGGGTGTGGATCAGAAAACCAGTCAGTATCTGGTGTGACCCCCATTTGGCTCATGCAGCGTGACACATCTCCTTTGCATACAGTTAATCCGGATGTTGATTGTGGCCTGTGGAATGTTGCCGCACCCTTCTTCAATTGTTCTGCCAAGTTGCTGGATATTGGAACTGGAACACGCTGTCATCCACGTCGACACCAGAGCATCCCAAACATGCTCAATGGGTGACATGTCTGGTGAGTATGCTGGCCATGGAAGAACTGGGACATTTTCAGCTTCCAGGAGGTGTGTACAGATCCTTGAGACATAGGGCCGTGCATTATCATGAAACATAATGTTTCATGAATGTTTCATAACAAAGGTGATGGCGACGAATGAATGGCACGACAGTGGACGTCAGGATCTCGTCACAGTATCTCTGTGCATTCAAATTGTGTTTGTTGTCGTTAGCTTACGCCTGCCCATACCATAACCCCACCACCACCATGGGGCACTCTGTTCACAACGTTGACATCAGCAAACCGCTTGCCCACACGACACCATACACATGGTCTGCTGTTGTGAGGCTGGTTGGACGTACTGGCAAATTCTCTAAAACGATATTGGAGGTGGCTTATAGCAGAGAAATTAACATTAAATTCTCTGGCAACAGCTCTGGTGGACAATCCTGCAGTCAGCATGCCAATTGCATGCTACCTCAAAACTTGAGTCATCTGTGCCATTGTGTTGTGTGACAAAACTGCACATTTTAGAGTGCCCTTTTATTGTCCCCAGCACAAGGTGCACCTGTGTAATGATCACACTGTTTAATCAGCTTCTTGATATGCCACACCTGCCAGCTGGATGGATTATCTTGGTAAAGGAGAAATACTCACTAACAGGGATGTTAAACAAATTTGTGCACAGAATTTGAGAGAAATAAGCTTTTTGTGCATAAGGAACATTTCTGGGATCTTTTATTTCAGCTCATGAAACATGGGACCAACACTTTACATGTTGCGTTTATATTTTTTGTTCAGTGTAAGTTGTCAGGATAGGATGGTGGTTTATTGAACTCTGGTCCTTTGGGTTGAAGTCAAATACCTTTATAAATTACAACATGACACCATAGTGCCTCTTCATTTACACCATTGGGAGAATGAGTCTGGAAATGATGTTACGTTATGCACAGCCTCCATTCCTATCTAATGCACCACTGGGTTACCCTATGCCTACTCAAATCAGATAGAGATGCTCAGGCCATCTGGATTGTGGTAATTTGAGACATAAACAGTAAGTACATTTCTTTGAACAGCCTAATGCGTTTAGGCCACTGTTGCATTTAGGCCACTACAGTTGACCAAATGTAGCCTATGAACAATCCAGTACCACAGATCTTTAATTTAAATCGGGAAAACAAATGTTAAAATAAGAGCAGTTAACTAACCAATACAGTATATCTGACCCTATGGTTTGACATAGGAATGTAGGAATATTTGGTTTGTTTGGTACTGTGTAGTGTGTGTGTGTGTGTGTGTGTGTGTGTGTGTGTTTGGTGTTGAAGATAGAAGAATAAAAGCCTTGAACGGAGACAGAAAGTGCATCCGCCTATTCTTACCAGACGTCCTGTAGTAGACGATCAAAACCTAAGAATCAGCTTCAGCGTACTAGCGGGTGAGGGCATTCACAGGCGACCGCTCAGACGGGTGAGGCCAAAAAAGACACACACACACACACACACTTTGAAAAGTAATTTGAAGCCCCCCTCGTTATAAGCTGCAATTATTTACATTCAAATGTTTCATCGTTTTTATAGTCACCTGAATCTGAACATAGCCCACATTATTTAACATTCAACAATGTCTAATTCAATTTGACTCATCATTTCTCAGTGGAGCAAGCTCATTGATCCAGTAGTATGATCAATCAAGTAGGAGGAGTGATTTCTTTTTTATACAAACATTACAGTAAAACAGGCTAGCTAAATGCATCACATTGCCCCAGCAGCCTAACTACAGTCACAGCCTGCCTACTACCTTGGTGTACAGTGCACATCGACTTTAGAGTGCTCCCTCATTTATTCGCTAGGCGGCATCAGTGTCAAAGATTGTGTCGAGTTGCCTACTGCGGAACCAAAGATAAAATACATTACATTTTCCGGTCACATTTAACAGAGGGACAACAAAATGTACAGCGTGCATACTCAAACGAACCTCATAAAACGTTCTCTTTGGCCAACTTCAAAGATAATCTGCTTACTCTGAGTCGGTAAGTATTAAATACGAGTGACTTCGCTTTGCTAGCTATGAACATAAACTAGCTAGCTTTGCTCTACATAGCATGCTGGCTAACTAGTGAATGTCAACACAGTCAACTAAAACAGAGTAAACACGGCTAACTAGTGTCGTTATATTTTAGCTTCAATTTAATCTACTAACTTTGTTTGCACATCATGCCAACATCTGTCGTAATTTGTGATTGCAGAGCGACAAAAACTCGAAATGAGTACGCTCGTGACAGTGCTTCGCCTCCCGAGAGGACCTGATCCGAATGGCCGCGGATTCGACCCGAACTCACCCCGTTTCGTCGCGCTGTGTCCAACTACTATTTCAGCTTCGACTGAAACAGGGACTGACTCTGTCGAAATTGGAGAAGAGCAGCGTGCACGGTCGGCTTTGAGAGAAAGCTTCCTGAGAACGCTCATAGCCATGACCAATAAGCAGGTGCAATTCCACATGTACGAGAGAGTCAAGGTTGAGGCGAAGTTTGGAGCGTCGGACATTGACGTGCTCAACTTCCAAGTTTCCGAACTACAGACTCCCATTGGGGTGCAGAAAGAAGCTCTGCTCAGGTGCCAGGATGTCATTTCATACTCGTTTGATCTCTGAACAGTGCTTTTCACCAATTTGTGCTGTTCACTTATTTGTGCTGGTTTTGAGTAGATATCCAACAAACTGAATCTGATTTGAACTGTTATTTCTAATTTGGTTTTGGGGAGTCAATGATAACAGTTCCATTGCTACACAGTGTTCTGTCTGGGTGAATATGTAGTAAGATGTTACCATGTATTATTCTGTTACTTTGAGTAAGAGGTAGACTTGTCACTGCCATATGTTATGTTTATGTGGCCAGCCAGGTATTGAGAACACTGATATACCATATGTCTATGATTTTTGTTTCGTAGTTTCCAATTCAATGTACCTCCACTGGAGGGAGATGTCAGCACTGTCTTTACAACCGGTATGTCAGGGGGGCACCCATACCACCAGGTTCTCTGACTCAGCTGTCCAGTCCATTTCATTAGGAAGAGATGGAAACAAACATGTCTTCAGGTGGAAATTGGATATAATTGTCTGGAAACTTGAATCTTGCCATTATTTTGTGATTACAGGACAATGTGGTTCTTGTCTTCCTTTTCATAAGATCTGTTGCTGAGATATGTTTACCAATGGGCATATGCATTTTTTTTTTTTTACTTTGAATAAACATTCTGTCACTTGCATTGAATTTGACAATGTGTTCATTAAGTAGGCTATATGTTGTAGATAAAGGGGTGGTAGTATCGAGCTTGTCGTATTCCACACCGAATGAAATATTCACGTTCAGTTGTCACGTCGTCTTTCAGTGTCATGTTTTTTTTTTTTTTATACAGTGGGGAGAACAAGTGTTTGATACACTGCCGATTTTGCAGGTTTTCCTACTTACAAATCATGTAGAGGTCTGTAATTTTTATCATAGGTACACTTCAACTGTGAGACGGAATCTAAAACGAAAATCCCATTGTGTGATTTTTAAGTAATTAATTAGCATTTTATTGCATGACATAAGTATTTGATACATCAGAGAAGCAGAACTTAATATTTGGTACAGAAACCTTTGTTTGCATTTACAAAGATCATACGTTTCCTGTAGGTCTTGACCAGGTTTGCACACACTGCAGCAGGGATTTTGGCCCACTCCTCCATACAGACCTTCTCCAGATCCTTCAGGTTTCGGGGCTGTCGCTGGGCAATACGGACTTTCAGCTCCCTCCAAAGATTTTCTATTGGGTTCAGGTCTGGAGACTGGCTAGGCCACTCCAGGACCTTGAGATGCTTCTTACGGGGCCACTCCTTAGTTGCCCTGGCTGTGTGTTTCGGGTCGTTGTCATGCTGGAAGACCCAGCCACGACCCATCTTCAATGCTCTTACTGAGGGAAGGAGGTTGTTGGCCAAGATCTCGCGATACATGACCCCATCCATCCTCCCCTCAATACGGTGCAGTCGTCCTGTCCCCTTTGCAGAAAAGCATCCCCAAAGAAGGATGTTTCCACCTCCATGCTTCACGGTTGGGATGGTGTTCTTGGGGTTGTACTCATCCTTCTTCCTCCAAACACGGCGAGTGGAGTTTAGACCAGATGGTCATTGGCAAACTTCAGACGGGCCTGGACATGCGCTGGCTTGAGCAGGGGGACCTTGCGTGCACTGCAGGATTTTAATCCATGACGACGTAATGTGTTACTAATGGTTTTCTTTGAGACTGTGGTCCCAGCTCTCTTCAGGTCATTGACCAGGTCCTGCCGTGTAGTTCTAGGCTGATCCCTCACCTTCCTCATGATCATTGATGCCCCACGAGGTGAGATCTTGCATAGAGCCCCAGACCGAGGGTGATTGACCGTCATCTTGAACTTCTTCCATTTTCTAATAATTGCGCCAACAGTTGTTGCCTTCTCACCAAGCTGCTTGCCTATTGTCCTGTAGCCCATCCCAGCCTTGTGCAGGTCTACAATTTTATCCCTGATGTCCTTACACAGCTCTCTGGTCTTGGCCATTGTGGAGAGGTTGGAGTCTGTTTGATTGAGTGTGTGGACAGGTGTCTTTTATACAGGTAACGAGTTCAAACAGGTGCAGTTAATACAGGTAATGAGTGGAGAACAGGAGGTCTTCTTAATGAAAAACTAACAGGTCTGTGAGAGCCGGAATTCTTACTGGTTGGTAGGTGATCAAATACTTATGTCATGCAATAATATGCAAATTAATTACTTAAAAATCACACAATGTCATTTTCTGGATTTTTGTTTTAGATTCCGTCTCTCACAGTTGAAGTGTACCTATGATAAAAATTACAGACCTCTACATGCTTTGTAAGTAGGAAAATCGGCAGTGTATCAAATGCTTGTTCTCCACACTGTATATATTTTGATTAGACCCTGACATGTAGGCCTACCTTTCAGTATTGTGCCAGTCAGCACAGATTATATTGCAACCTCTGGTTTTCTAAATTTAATATGGATGAGAAGGTAGACCTAGCCTAAATGATCTCGACTGCCCAATCTTTAAGACTGCAAATAGAATATTCACAAATGAATAAGAAAGCCTACAGTGAGCTAAACAAGTATAAGTGACTGTGTTTAAGGTCAAATCTCTACATACTTTGTGTATGGATTAATATAATATCTTAGTTTACACGTTTGTCCGTTGAAACAGACCTGATGAGTTATCAGTAGTGGTCAGGATTCATCATCCTCACGAAACGCCCTTCTTATGACGAGGCATCAGTAATATTTAATCTTCCTAAAAGGTGCGTTTTGTGTGGGTCTCCAATAAATCATTTTATTGGAATGCATTAGGTAATCGGTGTGCAGTGCACAGTCTCCCTCTGTTGTTGTGCCTGAATGATACCCACCGCTTTGTGGAGACAGTCAACAATGAGAGGGTGAGTCATAACCGTCCAGCCCCCCCTCTAAAGTATGAGTGAAATCCTGTGACGTTATTGGGCCCTTGTGATTAAATCAGGAAGCCCTCAAGGACGACCAATGTTAATTTCATATTCCCAGGCAGCAACAGCAGCGCTCAACTCCCTCCCAGCCCGCACTCTCTCCTTGATGTGCGTCCCATTCAAGCTCAGTGAAACACGTGGTCTGAGTGTTAATCTTGTTGCAGTAGTGTATCGACAATAGAGCTAGACGTTACATCTAGTTGCTGTGTGTTTACTGTCTATGAGTGAGAAGAGGTTGAATAGTCACTATGAAAATCCTCTTTTTGTGCGTTGGACTGAATCTGGTGGTCTGCCTCATTTGTTGCATAGTGGGCACACTGTTTCTCAATGTTATCTACTCTTGAGTTTCTCTTTGTTGGCAGTCTGCTTCTCTCTGATTCAAGTGGAAAAACATCCCTGTGCGCAGGTGTTACAAGCGGAGAGGGGCTGTCACGATGGTACAAGGAATCTGCCCTGTCACACCATCAGCCAACAGGAAGCACATTACGCTCCTTCCTGTTTGTGGCCCTCTCACTTCCTGTCAAGTGTCTGTGATAACTTACAAAAATAGATGGCCACATCCACTTAATCATACCCTGCCCATAATTTCCTCCATTAAAACTGTTGGGCAGTTACTTCTAAGGAATGTATGTGTTTTCCTTCTATGACTGCCTCATAAGGGGTTCACCGATTCAGTCTTTTGTTTTTGGTTTAGGAGCGCTGGGGTTGAGAAATTATTCCGATTATTACTCATCAGTACTGGCTGACATAAGGCATGAGGTCGAGGACTCAAAGCATATAGAGATACATTTTTCAGACTACACCCTGCTGCTGTCGTGGACGAGGTGAAAAAAAAATATTAGATCTCATTGAGGCTAATCTGGATAAATACAGGTTAAATAAGATAGCAAAGCATGTATGCTTTTTACTGTAACACCCAGGGCATTGTCAGCTCTTGAATGTGTCTCATTTTTGTCTTACACTCTGAATCCACCGTAGGGCTGTGTTGAGCTCACATCTGAATGTCGTTCGGTGTACATGAGATGGCACAAATTGGGGAGAAAAAGGGGTAAAAGTACCAACAACAACAAAAAACGACATGATTAGAATAATATGAAAAACACCGTGGTGATTGGGTCGTAGCGCCCTCTATCATACATGCTGTTGTTTGGTTTCTCCATACAGGAGATTGAGAAGGTGGCTCCTTAGGCCGCCGGGGATGTTGACTGGAATGTGCCCATTGTGTCGCTGTGCGGCAGACAGAGGGGGGACTGACTCAGTCACGGTTAGGCGGCATTCCCCAGGTTTGTTTGACTAGCCTGTGAGGGTATGTTGGAGGAGCTCCAGTGATTGTGAGGGACAGGCTCACTTCCCCGGCTCAAGTGGCCAGGGAGATAAAGACCCAGGCAGGGGACCATGCCAGCAGATAGACCCAGGCAAGTAGACGTCTGGGCCCCAAACCCAAACAATACCACTCATACCAGGAGGTCTCAAGCCTGCTCATTTATAATATACCATATAATACTATATCTGTACAGAGTATGTATTCCTGAACCCAACATCTCCCAGGAAATATTGCATCGATCAGTAGAGTCTGAGTACGTTGGCTGTGTATATGAAACATGTTCAACTATTTAGACTGAATCATAAATGACTTGAAATTCCAACTTCTCTTTCTTCCCTAGGTTTGAGTGTGTTTATATACGGTCTACGGTTTGAGCATATCAGCAGCTCACTAACTGCTTTCCAACACATCATAGTAAAGTAGGGGAACATAGTTTTGCTTCCTGAGTGACCTTATAGGGAAGGATGGGAGGGGATCGCATGTACTCAGTCTAGACAGGAAAACATGAAGAAGGGGGTTTACTAATTAGTAAGCGATTAAAGTTATCTTCATTTATCTACATCAAAGCCTAGAGAGCCCTAACTGGCCCACTCCCATTCCCACAGGGCTAAACACAGGAAGATGCTGCTAATGACTGTCTATGATGCTGATGACCCACCAACAGAGCTCCCAACTGATGATTGAATCGCTTCACAAGCAATGAAGTTCACTCCCCAGCCAATCAGAGGAGGGCAGGAAAGCAAAGCTGGCATTTTATTAAGTTTGTGGATAAGCATGATGACAATGGGTTCATCCAACCCTCCAAAAGGGTTAAACGGAGTCCTCCATATTTCTGTCCTCTACACATTTAGGATGTTCAAAGGCCAGGGGAAGGTAAATACGTTTCATATTTCCAGTCATGTTGGGACCTTCCTTGGTCTCCCAACCACTCCTGAACCTCATTGCAGATGTCCAGGCCAGAAAACAACAGGTCCAACAGTATTAACGGACCATTCCAGGCTGTCAGGATCTCGCTGCAATAATCCTTTAATTAGACAAAAACAGGAAGTAGACAGGCAATATCTGAGAAATGGTTTCCTGTTGGAGCTCGGTGTGGGCGATGGCCCAGGACTGACCATGCTATGCCAAAGGCTCTTTTTTTCAACATGTTATGTTGAATAACATTCCTGTTCGATGAGCAAGAATGCCCTAGACATTCTTGCATGCCCTTAAATGACTAAATCAGGTTATTTTAACAGAGTTGCGAAGGAGATGTCTGGTAATTTATCTACAAGGGAAAGTGCCCTGGCACTGAGAAGTGGCAGTCTCGTAAAAGCTATTTAATCAGGGGCAGAATCGCATACATTTAAAGGTTTTTCTTCCTGTGGTCATTAACGCTGTGTCTGTGACTGGAGCGCTACACTGATATTAAGCTTCCCACAAGAACGGAAGGGAGGACGGTTCCCGACACTCAGTCCCTCCTCCTCACTCCAAAGCCCCTTATCCTCCAGTCCTTGCTACACTACAGTACAGTTATTCTCCCCTCTACTCTCCTTCCTGTACTCATCTTTTTTTCTCTTCACATCATCAAAAGTGGGTTTTCAAAAGGCAGACCTTATAATTTAACTCACACACGCACTCATGCCCACCAGCCCCCTCCCCAGACAGACTGCAGTCTCAATCTACACTACACAGTACCAGTGAAAAGTTTGGACACACCTACTCATTCAAGGGTTTTTCTTCATTTTACTATTTTCTACATAATAGAATAATAGTGAAGACATCAGAACTATGAAATAACACATATGGAATCATGTAATAACCAAAAAAGTGTTAAACAAATCAAAACATATTTTAGATTCTTCGAAGTAGCTACCTTTTGCCTTGATGACAGCTTTGCACACTTGGCATTCTCTCAACCAGCTTCACCTGGAATGATTTTCCAACAGTCTTGAAGGAGTTCCCACATATGCTGAGCACTTGTTGGCTGCTTTTCCTTCACTTTGCAGCCCAACTCATCCCAAACCATCTCAACTGGGTTGAGGTCGGGTGATCTGATGCAGCACTATCACTCTCCTTCTTGGTCAAATAGCCCCTACACAGCCTGAAGGTGTGTTGGTTAATTTTCCTGTTGAAAAATAAATGATAGTCCCACTAAACGCAAACCAGATGGGATGGCGTAAAGCTGCAGAATGCTGTGGTATCCATGCTGGTTAAGTCTGCCTTGAATTCTAAATAAATCACTAACAGTGTCACCAGCAAAGTACCATCACACCTCCTCCTCCATGCTTCACAGTGGGAACCACACATCCGGAGATCATCCGTTCACCTACTTTGCGTCTCACAAAGACACTGCGGTTGGAACCAAAAATCTCACAATCTCACTCATCAGACCAAAGGACAGATTTCCACTGGTCTAATTCCATTGCTCGTGTTTCTTGGCCCAAGCAAGTCTCTTCTTCTTATTGGTGTCCTTTAGTAGTGGGTTCTTTGCAGCAGTTCGACCATAAAGGCCTGATTCACAAAGTCTCCTCTAAACCGTTGATTTTGTTACTTGAACTCTGTGAAGCAATTTCTGAGGCTGGTCACTCTAATGAACTTATCCTCTGCAGCAGAGGTAACTCTGGGTATTCCTTTCTTGTGGCGAGAGTTTCATCATAGGGCTTGATGGGTTTTGCGACTGCATTTGAAGAAACTTTCAAAGTTCTTGAAATTTTCCAGATTGACTGACCTTCATGTCTTAAAGTAATGATGGACTGTCGTTTCTCTTTGCTTATTTGAGCTGTTCTTCCCATAATATGGACTTGGTCTGTACATCATCCCTAACTTGTCACAACACAACTGATTGGCTCAAACGTATTAAGAAGGAACGAAATTCCACAAATGAACTTTTAACAAGGCACACCTGTTAATTGAAATGCATTCCAGGTGACTACCTCTTGAAGCTGATTGAGAGAATGCCAAGAGTGTGCAAAGCTGTCATCAAGGCAAAGGATGGCTGCTTTGAAGAATCTCAAATATAAAATATATTATATTATATATTTGTATATTTATATATTTAACACTTTTTTGGTTACTACATGATTCCATATGTGTTATTTCATAGTTTTGATGTCTCCACTATTATTCTACAATGTAGAAAATAGTAAAAAGAAAGAACTCTTGAATGAGTAGGCGTGTCCAAACGTTTTGACTGGTACTGTATATACAAAGTATGGGGACACCCCTTCAAATTAGTGGATTCAGATATTTCAGCCACACCCGTTGCTGACAGGTGTATAAAATCAAGCACACCGCCATGCAATCTCCATAGACAAACAGTGGCAATAAATTCCCTTATTTAAGAGCTCAGTGACTTTGAACCTGCACTGTCATATGATGCCACCTTTCCAACAAGTCAGTTCGTCAAATTTCTGCCCTGCAAGAGCTGCCTCAGTCAACTGTAAGTGCTGTTATTGTGAAGAAGAAATGTCTAGGAGCAACAACAGCTCAGCCGCGAAGTGGTAGGCCACAAAAGCTCACAGAATGGGGCTGCTGAGTGCTGAAGCGCGTAGCACGTAAAAATCATCTGTCCTCGGTTGCAACACTCACTACCGAGTTCCGAACTGCCTCTGGAAGCAAAGTCAGCACAAGAACTGTTCGTCTGGAGCTTCATGAAATGGGTTTCCATGGCCGAGCAACCGCACACAAACCTAAGATCACCATGTGCAATGCCAAGCGTCGGTGTAAAGCTCACCACCATTGGACTCTGGAGCAAAGGAAACGCGTTCTCTGGAATGATGAGTCATGCTTCACCATCTGGCAGTCCGACGGATGAGTCTGGGTTTGGAGGATGCCAGAAGAACGCTACCCGCCCCAATGTATAGTGCCAACTGTAAAGTTTGGTGGAGGAGGAATAATAGTCTTGGGGATGTTTTTCATTGTTCTGGCCCCTTGGTTCTAGTGAAGGGAAATCTTAACACTACAGCATACAATGACATTCTAGATTATTCTGTGCTTCCAACTTTGTGGCAACAGTTTGGGGAAGGCCCTTTCCTGTTTCAACCCGACAATGCCCCCGTGCACAAAGCGAGATTAATACAGAAATGGTTTGTTGAGATCAGTGTGAAAGAATTTAACTGGCCTGGACAGAACCCCATTGAAATACGACTGGAAGCCAGGCCTAATTGCCCAATATCAGTGCCCAACCTCACTAATGGGCTTGTGGCTGAATGGAAGCAAGTCCCCACAGCCATGTTCCAACATCAAGTGGAAAGCCTACCCAGAATATTGGAGGCTGTTATAGCAGCAAAGGTGGTCCTGACTCCATATTAATGCCCATGATTTTGGAATGATGAGCAGGTGTCCACATATCTTTGGTCATGTAGTGTAGGTCTTTCTTGTTCACTTCCTCTGGCCTACTCCCTCCCTCCCTCTTCTCATAAAGCTTGATTTACTTGTGTCAAGGACAAGGACATCTGCCCATTAGCGAGAGACTGATTTAGGTATTGCCATCCCCTCCTTTCCCTCTTTCCACTGTTCTTATCATCATCCTCCTCCTCCTCCCTCTCTCAAATTGGGGTCGCCAACCTTCATCACGCAGGCCGGTGAATCATCAGTGAGCTCAGTCTGGGCCCAGGGTGGGACGCCGTGGTTACTTCCGTCCCCTCCGAAATTACCAGGGGAATCCGACATTGTCTGCTCTCTACTGTCTCATCACTCTGTCGCAGGGAGAGACGGAGATGGACAAAGGGAGGCTGAGATGTGAAGAGCAGAATGCAAAACCACTTGGGGATTTTGAAGTGAATAAAACGACGTTACACTGTCATTTTGAAAGAGTCATTATGATGTTGATAATGTGGTCCGTCACTAGAGCATGGAGAGAGGTGGGGAGGAGAAGGAGGAAGACACTTCATAATTGAGTACTGTATTAATGTGATATGCATTTATCAGTCTAAATGAGACCTATAGGTCTAAATGAGACCCCCCCACCACATTGGCCTTCCACCCCTGTCCCTCAGAGCTCATAGTTTGGCATCGGATGGCAGGGGTGGGGTCAGTGTCTGTGTGGCAGGGTGCAGGTCATTTTTGGCTGGGTCCCAGAGCACGTCTCCCTGGCCGCTTATTTACTGATGGTATCTTCGAGCTGGAATCTGGGTAAACACTGAACCTACTGTAGATAACGAGGAGAGGACATCTTCCTTCACCCTAGCCCCCACTGCCTTCCACCCAACCTCCTCTGTACCCCACCTCCTCGTAATCATCCCAGCCAGGCCCCCCATACCCCCCTCACTACTCCAAAACCTCTAATACCCCCACTTCCTCGTAACCTGCCCAGCTCTCCGTCCTCAGCCCTTGTATGTGCTGTAACACTCCCTGCCACAGCGAAGCTGGACCTCAGCGTCGCCCTGTCCTAGCCTGGTGCTCCTCTCCTCTCCTCCCATTCTGGAGTGCTGATTGGACAGACATGACCCTGTAACCTGTAGATGAAGCCCTGTGTGGAGGGAGGCCATGGGTCTGGTGGTGTGACGCCACAGGCCACACCTGGCCACATCTGGGAGAGCTAAACTCCTCATGTGACCCGCACACATCTGGAGCTAGGGCTCTGACGGAGTGAAATAACACATAAATAACACACACATTCTGAAACACACACACACACACATTCTGAGACGCACACACTTACTGTATACAGACACACACACAGAGACAGGCATGTACACTCACACGCACTGACACTCTGTATCCAGTGTCTCCTTCCGCCTCATGAGTTGTGAGCTTGGCTGTTGTATTTTATGGATCAGAGGAGGCTTGTGTTTTATCCTGCAGTCTGGGGGAGAAATACGATCACCTGCTCTGTCTTTCTGAGGGGTACTTTTACTACCCACTGGACCCCACTGATACTGCAGGACAATATATCCCCTGCTTTCTCTGGGGCCCACAGATAGTGGTCCTCTCTGACCCAGCAGCGTCTCTACAGGCAGCAGAGGCATGTCACTGTCAGTAGAGTCAACCTGACATTCTTGACTCTAAAATGTACAGAATTGAGATTAAAAGTCTATGTTTAGTTTATAGGTAGCTAGATGGCAGTTTGGATTTAAATAATGCAGCCGCGGATTTTTTTGTTATTCATCTGTCGGGAATAACTACAACTTTGACTGCATGCTGTGTCCAGCGATGGCAGAGGAGGTTCAGGGACTGTTCTTAACCACTGCCAAAATGTGGTGGCTTTTTGTACGCTTTTCAGCAGCAGTGGCACCACCCAGGTGGGTGCTACGTGTTCGGCAACGGAAGACCAGTACCTACGGAGGAGCGACGTTTGGAACTGACCGTCTGAAAATCAGGTGCGGTGCACTGACGAAGAGCTCCAGGAATGTTTGTCAGACTGTCTTTGTTTCTTCCTGGTTGTACCATTGATGCCTCCTCCGCTGAGGCTACACTGCATTTCCAATCCAAACTACCTCAACTCCCGGCCTTTCTAGAGGCGTTCAATCTTCATTTTCTCAGTTTAAATGTGTTGTTTGTATGCTTTTCAGGCGCTTTGAGATTATTTTCTGTAATGAAAAGCGCTATATAAGTTATTAGTAGTAGTAGTAGAGGAGTCTGAGACCAGGGCCCGTATCCACGAAGCCTCAGAGTAGAAGTGCTGAATTAGAATCAGTTTAGCATTTTAGATCTACACTTAACAAAAATATAAATACAAGTTCCAAGATTTTACTGAGTTCATATAAGGAAATCAATCAATTGAAATAAATGCATTAGGTCCTAATCTATGGATTTCACGACTGTAAATACAAATATGCATCTGTTGGTCACAAAAGGTTAGGGGTCGTAGATCAGGAAACCAGTCAGTATCTGGTGTGACCACCATTTGCCTCATGCAGCGCGACACATCCCCCCCTCCACATAGAGTTGATCAGACTGTTGATTGTGGCCTGTGGAATGTTGTCCCACTCCTCTTCGATGCCTGTGCGAAGATGCTGGATATTGGCGGGAACTGGAACACACTGTCGTACACGTCAATACAGAGCATCCCTGCAGTCAGCATGCCAATTGCATGTTCCCTCAACTTGAGACATTTGTGGCATTGTGTTGTGTGACACATTTTAAAGTAGCCTTTTATTGTCCCCTGCACAAGGTGCACCGATGTAATGATAATGCTGTTTAATAAGCTTCTTGATATGCCACGCCTGTCAGATGGATGGATTATCTTGGCGAAGGAGAAATACTCAAAAACAGGGATGTAAACAAATATGTGCACAAATTTTGAGAGAAATAACCTTTTTGTGCGTATGGAAAATGTCAGATATATTTAATTTCAGCTCCTGAAACATGGGACCAACACTTTACATGTTGCAATTATATATTTTTTCTGTATAAAATAATACCATTATATGAACAGGTGGAGCCCTGATCCCAGATCAGCACTCCTACTCTGAGAAGCTTTGGGGTCGTTCCATTTGATTTCAATCACTTTTGACCGCATCCCTTTTGATTTGAACGAAGCTTCCCATATACGTTTGCCCATTGGTAGAAATGGTCAGAAAGTGACTTTTTGAACCTGAATGAAGAAACATTCAGGAGATAGAGGTGCCCAAAGTTGACCCATTTTGCCTACCCCGCCACACCATGACACATCCATGTCTTCATCACTGGAAAATAGTGAAATAATTTAAAAGCTTAGAAAAAGGGTTGCAAAACTATTGTCATTTTTCAAACTTTAACTGCAATTATCTAAAAACATTTAAAAACATAATTTCTGCATATGTTGTAGCTTAGACCCTATTTTACATCATCTGAGGTGTTTGTGTTGTGCCCGCCATCAGTTGAATCAAATTGAAATTGCAACTTGGAGGTCCACCCATCAGAGAATGTTGACTTGAATGGGAGTATCAGTTGTTTTATATTACACTGTCAATCTTCCATAGGAAACCTATTGAAATCATAGAAATATGGATAATAGAATAGATATTCGCCTTTAAATTGACATTCAGTGGTGGGTGGACCGACGGCCATCTTTGTGGTAGTAATTGGAACATTTCAATTATATTTCAAGGGATAGGTCCATTCTATGAATTATGTTTCTATGATTGAAAGAGCATGCTGTGTCTCAACTGATGGCAGGCACAACACATACATCTCAGATTATGAAAATTAGGGTTTAAACTACAACATAATAATTGATGCTAAAGGTTTTTTAAAAAGCATACTTTTTATGAAGAAAAAAAAATTGCAAGAAAATATTAAGTTGTTTGACAACCCTGTAACCTTGTAAAAGATATCAAACTCAACGGTTAGTCTTTTGTAGCGATGAAGACATGAATGTCTCTTGGTATTGTGGGGTATGCAAAATGGGTCAACTTTGAGCACCTTTATCTCCTGAATGTTTTGGTCACTTTCTGACCACTTCTACGATGGGCAAATATGTATGTTTTGTTCAAATGAAAAGGGGTCAAAAAGTGATTGAAATCCAATGGAACAATCCTTTGTGAATAAGGGCCTCTGGTGTAGGGAGCCCATATGTGACCAGGGACCAGAATTTCTGAGGAATAACATGTCTTGCTCCAACCAAAGAAAGAACAGATTGGCAACCAGGCTACTACACAACCATATAACTAACCATAGAGTTAAAGGGATAGTTCACCCAAATCAAAATATATATCCCTGGCTGTACTGTACAACTATGGTTCTGTTACTAACTATACAGGCTCCATGGGAGGAAGGTCATACTTTATGACACTGCTGAATTCTCATCTAACCCTGAGTGGGAGGGATGACGTTACTCAGGCAAGCTCTTCCCCTCTCTCCCCCTCTGTACCATTTAAAGGTCAAATGCTAATTTGGCCTTTTTCGGGAACCTTGTTGCTTTTATTTGTGCATTCCTCTAGTGTTTCCCATATCCCGCTACAAGGCCACCTGATTCAGTCCCAACCACCACTCCTACTCAAAGAACTGTTCGACTCTCTCTCACTGTTTTCTCTCATCCCAATCCCCCCCACCTCTGTGCTACATTCTTCTCCCCCCTCCCAACCCTGTTCTACTGTAAACTGTTTACACACAATGCAAGTGGTTGTCGTGACAACGGGCCAGGCTCGGGGGTGTGTTGCAGGTGTTCTTGTTTGGGTTTGAGGGAGCCCTCAAAGTTCTTTTTTTAAAGAACATTCCGCTAGTTTGGGTTCTGGGTTCTTATTTATTTATTTCAGATGGCCCGTCACCCATACAGGTTTATATCAACACAGAGGACCAGCTTCCTGTTATTACAGACCCCCCCCCCCCCCCCCACTTCCCTTCCTCCAGCCTCTCCACACACACACACACACTACTCAAACATATACACTACCGGTCTAAGGTTTTAGAACACCTACTCATTCAAGGATTTTTCTATATTTTTACTATTTTCTAAATTGTAGAATAATAGTGAAGACATCAAAACTATCAAATAACACATGGAATCATGTAGTAACAAAAAGTGTCAAACAAATCAAAATATATGTTATATTTGAGATTCTTCAAATAGCCACCATTTGCCTTGATGACAGCTTTACACACTCTTGGCATTCTCTCAACCAGCTTCACCTGGAATTATTTTCCAACGGTCTTGAAGGAGTTCCCACATATGCTGAGCACTTGTTGGCTGCTTTTCCTTCACTCTGCGGTCCGACTCATCACAAACCATCTCAATTTGGTTGAGGTCAGGGAGTTGTGGAGGCCAGGTCATCTGATGCAGCACTCTATCACTCCCTTTCTTGGTAAAATAGCCCTTACACAGCCTGGAGGTGTGTTGGGTCATTGTCCTGTTGAAAATCAAAAGATACTCCCAATAAGCCCAAACCAGATTGGATGGCTTATCGCTGCAGAATGCTGTGGTAGTCATGCTGGTTAAGTGTCCCTTGAATTCTAAATAAATCACAGACAGTGTTACCAGCAAAGCACCCCCACACCAAAACACCTCCTCCTCCATGCTTTACGGTGGGAAATACACATGCGGGGATCATCCGTTCACCCACACTGCATCTCACAAAGACACGGTGGTTGGAAACAAAAATCTACAATTTGGACTCCAGACCAAATGACAAATTTCCACCGGTCTAATGTCCATTGCCTGTGTTTCTTGGCCAAAGCAAGTCTCTTCCTCTTATTAGTGTCCTTTATTAGTGGTTTATTTGAAGTAATTAGACCATGAAGGCCTGATTCACACAGTCTCCTCTGAACAGTTGATGTTGAGACGTGTCTGTTGAACTCTGTGAAGCATTTATTTGGGCTGCAATTTCTGAGGTTGGTAACACTAATGAACTTATCCTCTGCAGCAGAGGTAACTCTGGGTCTTCCATTCCTGTGGCGGTCCTCAAGAGAGCCAGTTTCATCATGGGGCTTGAGGGTATTTGCGATTGCACTTGAAGAAACTTGAAATGTTCCGTATTGACTGACCTTCATGTCTAAAAGTAATGATGGACTGTTGTTTCTCTTTGCTTATTTGAACTGTTCTTGCCATAATATGGACTTGGTCTTTTACCAAATAGGGCTATCTTCTGTATACCACCCTACCTTGTCACAACACAACTGATTGGCTCAAACGCATTAAGAAGGAAAGAAATTCCACAAATTAACTTTTAAGAAGGGACACCTTCTTAAAATTTATTGAAATGCATTCCAGGTGAATAACTCGAAGCTGTTTGAGAGAATGCCAAGAGTGTGCAAAGCTGTCATCAAGGCAAAGGGTGGCTATTTGAAGAATCTCAAATATAAAATATATTTTAATTTGTTTAACACTATTTTGGTTACTACATGATTCCATATGTATTATTTCATAGTTTTGACGTCTTCAAGTACTCGGACACACACTCACAAACACACACATACAAACACGCATTCTACATGTGCTTACACACACATACAGAGATACACATACGCGTTACGTTACACACACATACCCGTTAACACAAACACACAGAGATGCAAACATCCCTCTTCTCATCCCTGGTTGTCTGTTAAGGACAGTTATGTTTACGATTTATGTCCTTGTCGTTCCCACTACAGATAAACAGATGGGGAGATTGCCTTGATGGCTGGACTGACTGACTGACTGCTGAATGTAGTCTGTGGGAACGAACATCATGGACACCGTGGAAATGGAGGGTGACGAAGCTTACGTAGTCTCAGAGTAGGAGTGCTGATCTAGCATCAGTTTTGACTTTTAGATCATCAATGAATAAGATTCGTAATGAATTATATGGACAGATCCTGGATCAGCACTCCTACTCTAAGACGCTTTGTGAATACGGGGCCCTGGTCTGCTGTGTATCTGGAGATGAGTGAGAAAAAGAAAAGAACGCACACCCAAATGTACAAAATATAAAAGTAGCACGTTCTAATTTTGTGTAATTGACATGTATTTTACCTTTTCGTCTCACAATTGTTGGGCCGTTATTATTATCACCCAATCTACCTACCTAATCCTTATATTGTTTTTATTTACTTTTCTGCTCTTTTGCACACCAGTATTTCTACTTGCACATCATCATCTGCTCATCTATCACTCCAGTGTTAATTTGCTAAACTGTAATTACTTCGCTACTATGGCCTATTTATTGCCTCACCTCCTCACGCCATTTGCACACACTGTATATAGACTTTCTTTTTTTCTATTGTGTTATTGACTGTAAGCTTGTTTATTCCATGTGTAACTCTGTGTTGTTGTTTGTGTCGCACTGCTTTGGCTTTATCCTGGCCAGGTCGCAGTTGTAAATGAGAACTTGTTCTCAACTAGCTTACCTGGTTAAATAAAGGTGAAATTGTAATTATAAAAATCTGAAATACAGTGGGGAGAACAAGTATTTGATACACTGCCGATTTTGCAGGTTTTCCTACTTACAAAGCATGTAGAGGTCTGTCATTTTTTATCATAGGTACACTTCAACTGTGAGAGACGGAATCTAAAACAAAAATCCAGAAAATCACATTGTATGATTTTTAAGTAATTCATTTGCATTTTATTGCATGACATAAGTATTTGATTACCTACCAACCAGTAAGAATTCCGGCTCTCACAGACCTGTTAGTTTTTCATTAAGAAGACCTCCTGTTCTCCACTCATTACCTGTATTAACTGCACCTGTTTGAACTCGTTACCTGTATAAAAGACACCTGTCCACACACTCAATCAAACAGACTCCAACCTCTCCACAATGGCCAAGACCAGAGAGCTGTGTAAGGACATCAGGGATAAAATTGTAGACCTGCACAAGGCTGGGATGGGCTACAGGACAATAGGCAAGCAGCTTGGTGAGAAGGCAACAACTGTTGGTGCAATTATTAGAAAATGGAAGAAGTTCAAGATGACGGTCAATCACCCTCGGTCTGGGGCTCCATGCAAGATCTCACCTCGTGGGGCATCAATGATCATGAGGAAGGTGAGGGATCAGCCCAGAACTACACGGCAGGACCTGGTCAATGACCTGAAGAGAGCTGGGACCACAGTCTCAAAGAAAACCATTAGTAACACACTACGCCGTCATGGATTAAAATCCTGCAGCGCACGCAAGGTCCCCCTGCTCAAGCCAGCGCATGTCCAGGCCCATCTGAAGTTTGCCAATGACCATCTGGATGATCCAGAGGAGGAATGGGAGAAGGTCATGTGGTCTGATAAGACAAAAATAGAGCTTTTTGGTCTAAACTCCACTCTCCGTGTTTGGAGGAAGAAGAAGGATGAGTACAACCCCAAGAACACCATCCCAACCGTGAAGCATGGAGGTGGAAACATCCTTCTTTGGGGATGCTTTTCTGCAAAGGGGACAGGACGACTGCACCGTATTGAGGGGAGGATGGATGGGGCCATGTATCGCGAGATCTTGGCCAACAACCTCCTTCCCTCAGTAAGAGCATTGAAGATGGGTCGTGGCTGGGTCTTCCAGCATGACAACGACCCGAAACACACAGCCAGGGCAACTAAGGAGTGGCTCCGTAAGAAGCATCTCAAGGTCCTGGAGTGGCCTAGCCAGTCTCCAGACCTGAACCCAATAGAAAATCTTTGGAGGGAGCTGAAAGTCCGTATTGCCCAGCAACAGCCCCGAAACCTGAAGGATCTGGAGAAGGTCTGTATGGAGGAGTGGGCCAAAATCCCTGCTGCAGTGTGTGCAAACCTGGTCAAGAACTACAGGAAATGTATGATCTCTGTAATTGCAAACAAAGGTTTCTGTACCAAATATTAAGTTCTGCTTTTCTGATGTATCAAATACTTATGTCATGCAATAAAATGCAAATGAATTACTTAAAAATCATACAATGTGATTTTCTGGAATTCTGTTTTAGATTCCGTCTCTCACAGTTGAAGTGTACCTATGATAAAAAATGACAGACCTCTACATGCTTTGTAAGTAGGAAAACCTGCAAAATCGGCAGTGTATCAAATACTTGTTCTCCCCACTGTATATGCCATTAAGCAGATGCTTTTATCCAAAGCGACTTATAGCCATACTTATGGGTGGGTCCGGGAATCAAACCCATAATCCTGGTGTAGCAAGCGCATGCTCTACCAACTGAACTACAGAGGATCTGTATGTGTTTGAATTCTGTAATTGGCATTAAGAATTGAGACATCACCACTATTACAATAATACATTATTATCATTGCCACTGATTTAGCCAGTGCTTCCTATATAGTTCTATTGTTGACTGTGTGGTTGGTTTTGTAGGTCGCGTGGAGGATAATGAAACAATTACCCCTAAAGATGAGAATGGAACAGAGGTACCAAGGGTAAACAGATGGACAGGTCTACGGATGAGGTGAGTCAGACTGACTCTGAAAATACTCCTGGACACACAACTGCTCATAATGCTACTCACTGTGTGCTCAGCTTGCCAAGACAGACTCAGTCTGGCCTCAATGGTGGTATTGGCACCTGCGTTCGAAAATATACAGCCAATATCAATGGTTCATCACCCACTCGCTGGCACTGCTTCACACATCCAGTTTGTTCAACTTGGAGTCTGAAAATACCTCAAACATAAATAGTTGACCTTAGTTTAGAGCTGTATGTATATACAGTAGACACAGGAAGGTGGAGTACCACACCTCTGTCACCCCAGACACAGTCATGGTTCGGGGTCGTCGTTAAGGCAACACGGAACCGTGTAGAAAACCTTGAATGAAGCAGCTGTCTGTTATTTCAATGTTCCGTGAGATCACCAAATAAAAACAGGTATTTTGCGATTACGGACGAGAGTGGACAGGTTCTGGAGAAGTCGATCAAGACAAAGCTTTACTCCTCTGAGGTCACCGTCATTTGCAGTCACACATTTGGGTGGGTGTGTGTGTGTGTGTGTTGCATAGACCGTTTGAGCAGATGAATGATGAAAGGCTTGGCCTGTGCTAGACAGCTTGAATGGGGCTAGTGAGGAAGTCCTCTGTGCTGCTCTAGACAGCTTGAATGGGGCTAGTGAGGAAGTCCTCTGTGCTGCTCTAGACAGCTTGAATGGGGCTAGTGGGGAAGTCCCCTGTGCTGCTCTAGACAGCTTGAATGGGGCTAGTGGGGAAGTCCTCTGTGCTGCTCTAGACAGCTTGAATGGGGCTAGTGGGGAAGTCCTCTGTGCTGCTCTAGACAGCTTGAATGGGGCTAGTGGGGAAGTCCTCTGTGCTGCTCTAGACAGCTTGAATGGGGCTAGTGGGGAAGTCCCCTGTGCTGCTCTAGATAGCTTGAATGGGGCTAGTAGGGAAGTCCCCTGTGCTGCTCTAGACAGCTTGAATGGGGCTAGTAGGGAAGTCCCCTGTGCTGCTCTAGACAGCTTGAATGGGGCTAGTAGGGAAGTCCCCTGTGCTGCTCTAGACAGCTTGAATGGGGCTAGTAGGGAAGTCCCCTGTGCTGCTCTAGACAGCTTGAATGGGGCTAGTAGGGAAGTCCCCTGTGCTGCTCTAGACAGCTTGAATGGGACGCTAACCATTCAATGATTTTATTTATAAAATCATTGTCTTGATAACAAGGACGAACACTCCCCCACACGCATACACACACAAGCTTCAACACACACCCTGGTCCACGTTTGCCCGCTCACCGACCTTGTCTTCAGTATTTGCTCTGATGATATCATTGAATGTGTTTCTGGGGGAAGGAGGGGCGGGATGTCGGACAGTCAGTGTGTTTGTGTGTGCTAGGGAGAAAGTAAAAGTTTCATCATGTAACCTGAAAGGAAAGTGTTGGTACTGAATGTATTGTCATGCATTTCCAGGAATGGTTTCAGTCAATAAGACACAGAGAGGAAACCTGTTGGCTCTCATAGTCCCCCGATGAGGTGGTGGTGGCGGGGGAGTCTGAATGAACAAGGGGGAGGGAGGCCAGAGGGTTGTTGGCATGACTGACCCCCTCCTGCCACCATCTCCCTCTCCCTGACTGCCTCGGAAACAGTGAGCTCAGGAGAATGGAATCTTATCTCTGCAAAAATGCACTTTGGAATTCCTTGCCAGTGAATGCAAAACGTCAGCTCCGTGTGTGTGTGTGTGTGTGTGTGTGTGTGTGTGTGTGTGTGTGTGTGTGTGTGTGTGTGTGTGTGTGTGTGTGTGTGTGTGTGTGTGTGTGTGTGTGTGTGTGTGTGTGTGTGTGTGTGTGTGTGTGTGTGTGTGTGTGTGTGTACACATATGTTGTGTGGTTTGTGTGCACGAGAGTCTGTGCGTGTGTGTTTGTTTTGTGGTCCATGACTTAACCCAATTGTATAATGTGAACTGTAAATGAAAGTCTTCCTCTGTGTTCCTCCTCGTCCCTCACACTGCAGTCCACTCTCTGACAAGATCAAATTGTATTACCCAGCACGCTACACTCACAAATCATCCATTCCACTTTTTTTTTCGCAGTGTCATTCCTTCAGAGGCCAAACTAGTATAATTTGTTCTTAACCTTCTAATGGCAACTGCATGCACTTCGAATTATCTTTCCTTCAAATGTTTAAAGGTCAATCCTGCAGCAACAGGAAATGTGAATTATTATGTGGAATATAATTAATGGACATTTTTTTGTTGGAGTTGACATTTTTAAAGTGGAAATTACAAACTTTAGAAGCCTTTTTAAACCTTGAATACACTACACGTTTGCATTTCCTGCTGTTTTGGAAAATTCTCAGCAACAAAAGAGTGATCAAATTAAGATCCACATCTGTAAGTAAAAAATGTCTGTTTTCAATGGAATGTTTTCATCCAATATTGCTACAAAATGACCAGTGCACAGTTAAGCAATAAGGCCCAAGGAGGTGTGGTATATGGCCAATATACCAAGGCTAAGGGCTGTTCTTATGCATGACGCATGATGGATACAGCCCTTATCCGTGGTATATTGGCCATATACCACAAACCCCCTAGGTGCCTTATTGCATGTAAAAATACATGTTTTGTCATACTTGTGGTATACGGTCTGATATACCACGGCTTTCAGCCAATCAGCATTCAGGGCTCGAACCACCCAGTTTATAATAGGCTTTATAGCACACCATTGGCTACCTTATATACTTACATAGTGACGTCAAAGAACGTGTGTCATGCACCATGTGTGTGCAGTTCTAACTGAGTTGAATGAGGAGGTTACCTGAGCAAACAGATGTTTAGTTGGGCACAGATAAGGAGTGCGGTTTGGACCACTCATTTGGAACTTTATCGCAGCTATAAAGTGGCTCGTAAATTCTCCCGTTATCGCCAGAGAAGCAGTTACGCTCCAGCTGAACACCAGTTCAGCTGTCTGTGTTATTGCTGAGGCCAAGGATCACGCCATCGTCTATAGAGCTGTACTGCTCTTCTCCCCACCTCACTTCCTGATTTTACGCCCAGGCTATGCTCTTTTCAGTCCCACCTGACTCTACAATCCATCATCTTTAATTCAGCGATTAATTGAGCAGTAACATGGATGCGATGTCTCTGGATGGTTGTCAGCCGTGTTGAAGTTCAATGAATCAAACCACAACAAAATTAGGCCCTTGTGTGTAAGGTCTATTTCTTAGTTGACTTTTCCCATTTCAGACACACCAAGGGACAACAATGTTCATACAATACAGTATTTGTACATTAAGTGTGTGTGCTGAACGCTAAAATACGCGATGATGATGATATAGGTAACAACTTCAAGTGAAGGGTACAGAGGGATTAAGGGCCCTCGTCTCTGTCCCCTCGTCTCTGTCCCCTCTCCTCCAGATGTGACTCCAGTCAGGGTAGTGGACAGGAAAAGGATTGAGAAATGGTTGGGGGGGGGGACTCCGGTCGGCTTGTTAAGAGAGCGGCGAGGTATTACTTTAAAAGCTCCTCCACCCCCGTCGGAATGTGGAGGGGGACGTGGGACAGCGGACGTCTTTTCCAGAGGATGGGAAACCTGGAGGAAGAAGTGGAGTTACCACTGCTCTTGTGATGAAGGGTCCTTGCAGTAGCCTACTCTGACTGAAGGGTCCATATGTAGCAGATGGGAGTCTGTGAAACTCACTCCTCAGCCTGAACTATCCCCACTTGCGCTGCCGAATAGCTAGCTTTTCGGTGGCGTAATTGGGTAAGACGCTTACGGGCGGTGGTCACGTGTTTGCAAGGCAGAGGTACTGGGTTTGAGCCTCGGTAAGAGCTGAATCAGGAGGAAATGGTACTCGCTAAGCAAGCAAGGTGACGTCCTTTACACATACATTAGCCTACTCACTGAAGGGTCCATACTGTAGCCTACTCACTGAAGGGTCCATACTGTAGCCTACTCACTGAAGGGTCCATACTGTAGCCTACTCACTGAAGGGTCCATACTGTAGCCTACTCACTGAAGGGTCCATACTGTAGCCTACTCACTGAAGGGTCCATACATTAGCCTACTCACTGAAGGGTCCATACTGTAGCCTACTCACTGAAGGGTCCATACTGTAGCCTACTCACTGAAGGGTCCATACTGTAGCCTACTCACTGAAGGGTCCATACTGTAGCCTACTCACTGAAGGGTCCATACTGTAGCCTACTCACTGAAGGGTCCATACTGTAGCCTACTCACTGAAGGGTCCATACTGTAGCCTACTCACTGACAGACTGGACAGGATAATGTTATGGTCACACCAGTGGCCTCCTATTTGGTTAGAATGTCCTCACGAATCCATAGGTACAATGAAAAATACTGTACATCATGATCAAAGCAAATACTGCTGTGAAATACACTGTAAATAATTGCAGTGTAATTGTTCAGATGACACAGATAACGTTAGATAACTGTCCTGTAAATTGTCTGAGCCCACAGATGGGAAGGCGTGTGTGTTGTCCCTCTGGCCCAGGGTAATTCATCAGACTGGGTGAATTGATGGGAGTTGGGGTTGTGTGTGTGTGTTTGGGAGGGGGAGGGGCAGAGGGACGGGAAATAAAGTGATTCTCCAGATGAAATCTAATATGTGAGACGATACATCCTAAAGAGACGTTTCCTCATAGCCCTGCCCGATGAATACCAATTCGGTGGCCGCCGCTGGAAGGACGATTGCACCTTGCTTGAACAATGCAGTAGAGAATTACAATGTGCCTTTTTTTTTTTTGGCTCGTTCCATCCAATCACATCCCCCAAATTGTAGTGACTTTATCCTCCCCTATGAGTCATCCATTCATGCCTTGGTCTGGTAAGAGAATATGTTTGGTCTTATTCAGTAACATACTCATGAATTGATAATGGAGATTGTATTGTCTGTGAACATGTCAGCATGTTAGCTGATAATGAAAATGGTGTCAATGAAAATCAGTGGGTGAGTTTGTGAAAGTAATAATGGAAAATAAAATAATTAGCCAGTCCACCCTGACCTTATCTCTAACTGTGTGTGTGTGTGTGTGTGTGTGTGTGTGTGTGTGTGTGTGTGTGTGTGTGTGTGTGTGTGTGTGTGTGTGTGTGTGTGTGTGTGTGTGTGTGTGTGTGTGTGTGTGATGGTAGTGGGAGTGGTCTGACTTAGTGACATCACGATCAGGGAGGATCCAAATGTCCAGGAAAGTCAATTAGAGTTAAACTGAGTTTACCAGCTGGACTCTCGGTATAGCATAAGAGAGAGGGAGAGGGAGAGAGAGGAAAAGGGGGAGGAGAGACAAATAGAGAATGAGAGACAGAGAAAGAGAGGAAGGGAGACACATTTAGGAAACTGAGGACAAGAGGGCATTTTTTGGGGGCCAGTTACAGAAAACTCTCTTTTTCTTGTGCAGGTCCATACAGTAGATATATTGCATGTCTATCTATCTCGCTGTGTCTGAGCAGAGGTGGAAGTGTCGGCGACAGAGAGAGGGAGTTGCCTGTTTGAAGAGGTCAGGCAGGCAGGGGAAAGCCGGTGGATATTTTTTAAGAGGCCGCTTATCTGAAACTGACAACAGGATGAGAGGGTGAGTGAGAAGGGAAAGCCCAGCAGTACAGGGGGAGAACCATGGAGAGTACAGCATCCTCATCCACAGCCCACTCACAGAGGAGACACAGACACAGGCTAACCTAAGAGAGACAAACAGAGATAGAGAGAAAGAGGGGGGAAAGAAAGAGAGAGGAAGAGAGGTAAAGAGTTTGTCCATTCTGTCCAACGGAGAGGGAGCGAGAGACAACGGTTTGTAACACTGGAGCTCAAGGATAAACCATGGACTCTGCACACCTCCTACCACGCCTGGACGTGAGTATTGCGCACACACACACACTCTCTCTCACAACACACGCAAACACACACATATACATGTATGCCAAGCCAACTCTGCCTGGCCACGGGAACTTCACTGCTCAAACCATTAGCCACTCTAGGGAGAACAAACACATGCTCACATACACGCAGATGCTGGCATACTGTGTTGCTCGCAATCAAACGCTTATGAGCGCGGGTCCAAGAATAATGTGACCATTATGTTTTCAGGAGACCTAATGTAACTTACTGCTCTGTAGGAGTGTAAAGGCATTGAACTATTCCTCAGTGTTGATGGTAAACACAGCTTTCATGTGAACCAGTGTTGTTTTTGTCTTTTCCACCTCTGTGTCGACAGGACGTGCGAAGTATTTGATGTGTCTGCTGTCACGTGTCATGCATGTCACTGTTTCCACCAAAGCTTCTGCCTCCGCACGCCTCCTGTTAACTAAAACCCAGCCTCCCGGTGTCTGTCGCTTAACTCTCCGATCATCCGAACATAGCTCTGAGTGAAACGTGCGGACCACGGCGAGAAACGGCGTGAACACCGAGGCGTACAGTTGTGAATGTCCTAGTTGAAATAGATGAAGATATGTACAAGAGCTGGAAAGCTTCCAGTGACTTACAGTTCAGGTTGAAATAGATGGAGGTGAAAGGTGACCTGTTGATGTATGTGCTAGTTAGACTCTTTCATAGAATGTACCTGGGAATGAAAGTCCTGGCAGTGGTGACTACTATACTGTAAATTGTGTCTAAATCTGGCTAAATGTCTTTCCTAGGGTACAGGTAGCTAACGTTCCAAATCAAATGTCATTTGTCACACGCTTTGTAGACAACAGGTGTAGACTAACAGTGAAATGCTTACTTACGGGCCCTTTTTTAACAATGCAGAGTTAAAGATTAACATATAAGAAAAAAGAAAAAAGAATCGAAATAGTGAGATGAGGAATAAAACACACTGAATAACGAATAAAAATAACATGGGTATATGCAGTGGGCTGCCAGTACTGATTCGATGTGTAGGGGTACGAGGTAATTGAGGTAGATATGTACATATAGGTAGGGGTAAAGTGACTAGGCAACAGGATAGATAGACAGTAGTAGCAGCATATATGGTGAGTGTGAGAGTGTGTGTGTGTGTGTGTGTGTGGCGTCAGTATGCAGGTGTGCGCGTCTTATATGTGTGTGGGCGTCTGTAGCGTGTATGTCAAATCAAATTTTATTGGTCACATACACATATTTAGCAGATGTTACTGCTGGTGTAGCAAAATGCTTCTATATGTGTTGGGGTGTATGTATGTGTGTGGGTAGAGTCCAGTGTGGGAACATAGTCAGTGCACGAGAGCTAGTGCAAAAAAGGGTCAGTGCAGGTAGTCCGGGTAACCATTTCTTTAGCAGGTCTTATGGCTTGGGGGTAGAAGCTGTTCAGGGTTCTGTTGGTTCCAGACTGGTACTGCTTGCCATGAGGTAGCAGAGAGAACAGTCTATGGCTTGGGTGGCTGGAGTCTTTGACAATTTTTTGGGCCTTCCTCTGACACTGCCTGGTAAAGAGGTGCTGGATGGCAGGGAGCTCGGCCCAAGTGATGTACTGGGCCGTACACACCACCCTCTGTAGGGTCTTGCGGTCAGGTACCTTGCAGTTTCTAGCGATGTTGTGAGAGTGTTGGTTGATTCCCCAGTAGCTGGAAAGTGTCATCTCAACCCTGGCAGCAGACATTGCATTTGTGTGTGTGTGTGTGTGTGTGTGTGTGTGTGTGTGTGTGTGTGTGTGTGTGTGTGTGTGTGTGTGTGTGTGTGTGTGTGTGTGTGTGTGTGTGTGTGTGTGTGTGTGTGTGTGTGTGTGTGTGTGTGTCCAAGCATTTGACCTTTTTTGCGATTGTACGTGTGTGTGTGTGTGTGTGTCCAAGCATTTGACCTTTTTTGCGATTGTACGTGTGTGTGTGTGTGTGATGCATGTGCAGCGCTATGCATGAAAACATTCTAATCGATTGGCTTCTGTCCATCATATGCATTCATATACACACACATATTTGTCCCTCTTGGCTTGTATTTCCATGTACGTGTTTGCACTCTGCCTGCGTGGTGCATACGAGTGGAGCCGTGCATCGTGGGCAGTAATTACCATAAAGGTTTGTTGAGGAAGGCGCGCGGC